>NC_090754.1:24922626-25222626 GCF_036898095.1 Palaemon carinicauda | reverse complement strand
CCATGTTTTCGTAGCATTTATCTCATTTTCTTTTAGTTGACATTTGTAGTGATTTTCCTTTGCTGTTCTTATTATGGAGGTTAGCTCATTTCTATATCGTTTGAAACTGCCCCATATATAAAGGGCCACTTAGCATATAATTTTTGTAATTTATTCCTATGTTTGATTGAATTCTTCATCGCCTGAGTTATGTATGTCTTATCCTTGTGTTTTTCCTCAAATGTATGTTTCCTTAGTGTGAAATGTTTATTAAAAAATTCTGAGAATCTTTCAATATAAATATCAAAACTTGTATTTACATCGTTATCTATCATATCGTTATTAAATTTTAAGAGAGTCAAAAGGTCTATGGATGACCTATCATATGATTGCTTGTAAGGGACCCTTTATCATATCTTTATGGAAAATAAACTAATAGAGATATCGTTCTGAAAAGTTATTGACTAATCAAGAGCATGCCTGGTCACATGTGTAGAAAATTTGAAGAAGATTCATGAAAAAGAATTGAGGGGAAAAAAATGAATAAGTAAAGTTATGCTATATTTTTACTGTTTTTAAAATTGTATAAACGTCAACATTTTTTCAAGTTGCAGTTTCTCAAAGTTCTAATGTGTAGAATGACTATTGATATGTGATCATACCAGAAGAGAATTCTAGAGTAGCCCCCAGCCACCCTCTGTACCTACCCACTGTAGGGGTTAGGTAGGGTTGCCACTTCGCACTTAAAATCTAATGGCTGCCTTCCAGCTCCACTAGAAATAATATCCAATAAATAGCTACAGGTTTTTATTAGTTAGGGAAAAATACAAATTAACTCTAAATTTGTCATTTTTGTTATGATTCAACTTCATGCCCCATAATTTGCAACATGCACTAATGTTAGTTAGATCTCTATTAAGGGATTCAGCAACCCCAGATCCACATTCAGGAGATGGAATTGATGGAAAGAGTGTAGCATCATCTGCATATGCAACAAGCTTGTTTTCTAGGCCAAACCACCTATCCTGTATATATAGTATGAAAAGTAATGTACCAAGAACACTACCCTGTGGAACACCAGATATCACATTCCTATACTCATTATGGTGCCTATCAATAACCACTTTTTGCAATTTATTACTTTAGAATTCAATAATAATGCTAAGAAACAACCCACCCAGTCCCAACTGTTTGAGTTTGAAAACAAGGGCCTCATGATTAACACCGTCAAAGGCAGCACTAAAATCAAGATCAATCATACGCACTCCCTGACCACAATCAAGGAATTTCTGTAAAGCATTGTAGATTGTAAGAAGGGCATCACATGCTCCAAAGCCGTTACGCAAACCAAATTGCAAATTAGGGAACAGATAATTACCTTCAGTAAACCTATGAAGACGTTTTGCTAAAAGACGATCAAAAACTTTAGATAATATTGTTGTTGGTATTTGATTACTTTAATCACACTTACGTATTGTTGAAAGTCTGTACTCTATATGATTATTCAGAAACGGGAGGATGATATTGATATAAAGGGCTGTGCCTTTGTATCGAAAAGTTTTTTAAAGCAATAAACCCAGAAATCATATCGAAAATTAAAGAAAAGTATTGGAAATTTGTTAATGGTACATAAACCTTAAATACAAAAACAGAAAAATATACATATATCCATAATGAAGGAGTTGAATCTATAAGTTATGGTAATGTAGTCTACCCATATATAAATTCAAAGTTCTACTCTATATTATGGATTGGTTCATTGGACCAAAAATGTTTGCTTTTCCAATCATTCAGTAATAAGTATACTGTATTTACTTTTTAGAAAAGGAACCTCCCTCCTCAAGAAGAGTCCAAATCGCATACCATGTCAACCACTCAGTCCTCCTAAATCAAAAACAGTCATTACTTCAGGCAATCCTCGAACACCAAGGTAGAGTATTTACTGGATGGGTTCATATCTACAAAATATTTATTCTTAATGTATAAACACTCCTTAATTGCTTTTTCTCATAAAGTAAGTCTATTGATATGCCAAAGTTGCTATATTTATCATCTATTGCCCAATGAGAATCTAGCCGTATGAATGTGGTGTTTTAGAACTGTTTTCTAGATATGAAAATCTTTATCAAGGTAAAATACCTTTTTTCCTTACAAACTTTATTTTATAGTTTAGCCCATTTTATGGTGAAATAAATCCTAAGAATTTTTATCCCTTCCTAAAAAGACAATGCATGAAATGGGCTGATCTTAGTGTCTCTGGTAGGAATCTCAATGTTTAACTAATCATACGTAACTCTTGCAAGTGGTCATGGTGCCAGATATTTGTTGAGATACTATCAATAGCTTTAAAGAATCCTTTAAGGGTACTGGTGGTGGCAGAAATTATTTTTTCAGCTCCATTTTTTGGATTCACGCAGTTTAATTTTGTTCATAACAGAAACCGTTTCCCTAAGTTTTACTAAAATCGAATAAATATTTTTTTGATGAATTTTTTGTACCTTTTCTTGTTTTTTACATCTTTCAGCATCTATATCCTTTCACATTTAAAAAAAATTCTATTTATTAAGAGAGTAAAGGTATATAGAATGTTAAAAAAGTAACATTAAAAAGAACTAAAATTTACTTTGTGAAAAAATCTAAGAAAAAAAAATAAAATTTCTTAGTAATACACGAATTTAAAAAAAAAAAATATTTATTTCTTGCATTTAAGTAAGGGGTGCAACTCACGACCTCTGATTGGAATTTTGGAAATTCAGAATATTGCATTTTTAGTTTGGAAATTGTCTACAATTGATGTTTCAGATACTATTTTTAGTAAAAATAATGTTTATTTTATTGCTGAAACACTTTTTCTTATATTTATGTAAGCACTGGGGATCATAATGACAGTCATCTTATTTCAGGGTTACTTAAAAACAGTGGATAGCTCCTTCTCTCAAATACATATAATATACTTTACATGTATCAAATGCACACATGTATAAGACGTGGCCAGAGAACTATATTCTCGACTGTATTTTTTGGATAGATTTTACGTTTGTGGCCAGTTTAGTTATTTTCTCTGACACTTTATGCATCTTTAAGCAAAATCATAACATAATAATTGTAAAGATATAAATAAGGAGGCTAAGAAATAAAAGCAACACTCATATCGAATATAAGAAAACTGATAACCTAGTCCTTGAGAATCATAGAAAATGGTGGTTTTACTGTACTATACTGTATACTGTATTAGTATATGGGACCATAAAATAAAGTCTTCCCTAAATCTTGTTGAAAAAAATAAGCAAATATGTTCCCAGGTCAGAAAAAGGGTAACTATGGGATCTTGCTTGCTTGCGCAAATATACAAAAAGGCTTTTTTGGCAATAAAACAAATAAGAGTGAAAGTTATTTGAAATAAAAAAATATAGGTATTTTCCTAGCCAAATATGTAATAATCTGAATTTCCAAAATTCCAACTAGAGATTATGAGTCACCCTCCTTAATTGAAATCAGTACCATCAGTGCACACTTTGCAGTGCACTCTAATCATTACTTAAGGGTATTTGCAGCATTCTTTCGGCCCATAACGGTACTTGCTACTCCATTCTTGCTTCCTTTCTTGTTTTGCTGTCCAACTTCTTATAACTTTACCTCATAGCATAACTATGATTTTACCCTAGATGCAGTTTGGTGCTGAATGGCCTCGCAGGCTATTTAGCCACAATCCATAAATCCAATACTGTAAATCCTAATTGTCTGTTTGATAAGCGCAATCATCCAGTAGTAAAACGTATACTTGAACCTCCCCAAAACCTAGAATATTTCCTTATAATTTATTACCTGAAAGTACACTTAGCAGTTATTCAATTTTAATAGATACACCAGCAAACAATTGTGATTAAAAAGGTAGTGTAGTAAAAACCAACAGTAATTAAGCTGATAAATTATTTAAGAAGAATTCTTCATATGTTGATGGGTTGCCATAATGGGATTGTAATAAAACAAGAGAGCAAAGGAAATACAAGTAATAAAAGTTGATTCCTACGCGAATACAAACTTCTGGGTTACTTCTGGTTTTGTCTTATATGGCCAGACAATCAACAAGAAATCAAAAGATAACTTCATGTTACGTTGCTAGGCAACTGCTGCCCATGACGCACTTCGGTTGTATCAAGCGTTCACTCACAACGCTTCTGGGCATTAAGGTAGTCGGACCTGCCTGCTTACACAACTTTGATCAGACAACCGCATTGCCTGCCTTTTCCCTTTTATAGGTAGCAGGTTGGCCAGGGCACTAGCCACCTGTTGAGATACTACCATTAAAGAGCTATTGGGTCCTTAGACTGACCAGACAGTGCTACATTGGATTCCTCTCTCTGGTCATGGCTCTTTTTTACTTTGCCTACATATATACTGAATAGTCTGGCCTATTCATAGCACATTCTCCTGTCCTGGTACACCTAACAACACTGAGATTACCAAACAATTCTTCTTGGCTCAAAGGGATAACTACTGCACTGCAATTTTTCAGTGGCCACTCTCCTCTTGGTAAGGGTAGAAGAGACTCTTTAGCTATAGTAAGCAGCTCTTCTAGGAGGACACTCCAAAATCAAACCATCATTCTCTAGTCTTGGAGTAGAGTTCTCTTGATTGAGGGTACACTATTCTGTCTTATTTCTCTTCCTCTTGTTTTTTTAAAGTATGGCATCCATACCCGGTACCACGACAGCTCCATTCAGGCTTCGTGGTCAATCGCTGGTATACCAGGGTACTCACACCCCACGGTTTTCCCCGAGAGGGGGTAGTCCCATGACGGCTACCTCCGTCTCGGTGGCTCCATCCGTTATGAAGACAGCTGCTCCATCGTCCCGGCCAGCCCCATCCAAGCATCGGAGGCGGCCGCTGACACACCCAGGACGGCTACCTCCGTCCTGGCGGCTCCATCCGTGATGGAGCCAGCCACGCCATCGTCCCGGCCAGCCCCATCCAAGCATCGGAGGCGGCCGCTGACATATCAGGGTACTTATTCCCCACGGATTTACCCGGGAGGGGGTAGACCGATGACGGCTACCCCCGTCCCGACGGCTCCATCCGTGACGGAGGCAAAGTGGCTTTCCCCCTTAGTGGGTCGAACAGGGCTCTTGCCGCTCCAGTGCCTGCCTCACTGGCCGCTGGAGAGGCCCCTGCATCTTTGCCCAGTGTCTCTTCGGCTCCGTCCGCCCGTCGTATGCAGACGTTGGCACACATAATCTTTACCTTGTCTTTGCTCGGCAAGTCACCGGCTCCATCCGTCCAGCGGAGGCAGCCGCTGGCTCGGCCCGGCAGCATGGCATCCATACCCGTTGCCACGCCAGCCGCAGCTAAGCATCGGAGGCAGCCGCTGTCATATCAGGCTACTTACACCCTACGGATTTCTCCGGGAGGGGGTAGACCCGTGACGGCTACCTCCATCCCAGCGGCTCCATTCGTGATGGAGGAAGCCGCTCCATCGGACCAGCCAGAAGTGAGGGATACAGCCGCCCCCACGGATTCATCCGTGCTTGAGGATGCAGCCGACACGGATGATCAAGTGGTAGAGGGCTTGTTAGACACGGCCGAGTGGTCTCCCGGCGAAGTATCCTCCTATAGACAAGTCCTGGCTCTGATCCCGTCACCACCACAGATTAGACGAGCCTAAACTGTCTTCAGAGCAGGATTGGCTATCAGGTTTGGGGAGGATGGTGGATAACCCCGGCCAGCGGAAACCATCCTTGGCCCTAGCGCGGGACGTGGCACTAGGCATGGAGCTCGTCGATAAATACGTTGAGGGGACATTAGAACTCCCGAAGAGCCTAAGGGTCCTTCAAGCTCCTGCCGGGACTGAGGACCCAGAAGAAATTCTATGCTCCAGACGGGTGTCATGCAGGTCCCCGCTCGTTGGAAGAAGCCTTTGCAACGTTAAGCCAGGGCAGTGCAGATGACAGATCCCTCACTGCACCAGTAGTTTTCTCTCAAGCAGTGGCCTTCATGATGGAGGACACCTCGCGAGACATTGTCATTGTGACCTCCTGGCTGGACTAGTGGGCGTGCGCCCTGGCAGGGTTCCAGCTATCTCTCAACTTGTCAATACCAGGGAATCAGGCCCTTCTACAAAAACTCATTCGCTCGGGAGGGAAGGTGATGAAGTCCCTTACCTTCCAGTCCCTCACCCAGTCGGCAAACTGGGTGTTAAGGAGGAGGGACAAGGTCCTTTCAGGATCTCCCGTAGACTTCCCGAACGGGAAACAAAGTTTCAGAGGAATGCGCCAGTGTGGGGTGAGACCGTGTTCCCCCTGCAGGCAGTAGCGGAAACTATGGAGAGAGTGGGCAAAATTAAGGACTCGGGAGCCCAGGCTGTCAGTGGCAAGACGTCCTCCCCCTAGGAGACCATCAGCGGACGTGGCCAACCCACCTACGACACCACTTCCTGGCAGCATCCCCGCGGTCCTCCCGCAGGAGCGCTGACCCAGCCCAGTCCTCCTTTAGGCAAAATACGCCGGCTCAAGGAGTGCTAGCAACCTTGAGGGAAGGGGATTTCATAATGTCCCTGGATCATCAAGGACGATCTTTTCAGATCCCCGTGTGTCCCTCCAGCAGGAAGTTCCTCAGAGTGAAGTGGGGATTCCAGTCTCTGCAGTTCAAGACTCTCTGCTTCGGACTATCAACGGCTCCTCAGGTGTTCACGAGGGTGGTCACCGTAGTATCAGCCTGGGCCCACAAGCAGGGCATCAGGCTGATCCAGTACCTAGACGACTGGTTGCTGCTTTCAGCCTCAGAGACAGTCTTAAAGGAGCAAGGAGCGAAGCTATTGCAGTTCTGCAGGGAACTAGGGATCACCATCAACTTGGGAAAGTCCCAGTTAGACCCCATCACTAGGATAACGTACCTAGGGATCATCCTGGACTCCCAATTAGGAGGACATTCTCCTCTCAAGAGAGGCTGGGCAACCTGGATCAAGTTATTCGACCATTCCTGACAGGTGCGCTAATGAGAGCCAAGGACTGGCAGAGGCTCGTGGGCCACCTGGTCTCGTGGGAGGAGTTGGATCCTCAGGGGAGGCTCAAGCTGAGAACTGAAGGACTGTTGGCCACCGGGAGCCCTTCCTCAAGAACTAGTCAAGATGTCTCCGGACTCCAGGAACATGTTCCTCTGGTGATCCGACAGGGCGAACACCCTTGAGGGGTTACCATTTGTGTCCGTTCCTCCAGAGGTGTTGCTCTTCACAGACGTATCAAAGGAGGGGTGGGTAGCCCATCTGCTCGGGGAAACAGCAGAGAGGAAGTGGTCCCTGGAGGAGAAGACCCTTCACATAAACATGCTCGAGCTACTAGCAGGCCAAAAGGCCCTCGCAAGGTTCGTCCATCGTCTCCAGGGAAACACGGTAGCACTCAGGTGCGACAACGCCACTGTGGTGGCATACATAAAGAAGCAAGGAGGATTGAGATAAAGGGGGTTGTGCAACCTCACGTCTCAAATACTGGAATGGGCCGAAAAGGAACACGTCAGCCTCACAGCCAGGTTCATTCCGGGAAAAGGAACGTTCTAGCTGATGGCCTCGGCAGGACAGGGCAAGTAGTGGGGTTGGAGTGGTCCCTACACCCACAGGTAGCCCAGATGGTCCTCCAGAGGTGGAGCTCACCAGTGATAGACCTTTTCGCCACGGGGCTCAACGCACAGTTCCCCGTGTTCTGTTCCCCGGTGCCAGACCCAGCAGCAGAGTTCGAAGACGACTCCCAACGCTCGTGGGACGGATTTGACGTATACTGTATGCCTTTCCTCCCTTCGGGATTCTCAGGCAGGTTCTCAACAGGATTAGGCAGCCAAGAGATACAAGGTTGATTTTGGTAGCGCCCTGGTGGCTGGAGAGAGAGTGGTTCGCGGACCTACAAGACCTGGCTATCCTTCCTCCGTGGCCTCTGCCGGTAAGCGAAGATCGGCTACACCAGCCCCACTTCCAAAGGTTTCACGAAAGCTCCCAGTGCCTTCAGCTACACGCATGGAGGTTATCAGGCGTCTACTAAGGAAGGAATGATACTCGAAGAGGACAGCCTTGAGGATGTCCGGTTATCTTAGGAAATCCTCGGTCAGGGTTTACCAGGCCAGGTGGGCCACATTTGTGAAGTATGCGGTTCAGAACCTGAGGCCCCTGGATGCAGCGGTCCACAGGATTGCAGGCTTCCTGGTCTACCGAAGGGACTACCTAGGGGTTTTCCATTCCAGCCATCAAAGGGGCCGAGCAGCAATGGGACAAGTATTTCCACTCAGAGGCATTGACCAGGTGGGCGTCTCGTCAGTTTTCCATGCTCATCAGGAGTGTCGAGCAATTTTGTTCCCCCTATGCCTCTTGGGTCCCGCAGTGGGACGTGGCTAAGGTTCTCAAGGTTTGGTCTAGACCACCCTTCGAACCTCTCAAAGTTATCCTGGATAAAGACCTCACCCTCAAGACAGTTTTCTTGCTAGCTCTGGCCTCGGCCAAGAGGGTGAATGAGCTCCACGACTTGTCGTTTGAGGTCTCACACTCGAAAGGGTGGAAGGACCTGGCCTTTTAGTTTCTGCCTGTTTTGGTGGCCAAAACACAGAACCCAGCCATCGTAGACCCAAGGTTTGAAGGATTCTCGATTCCAGCGTTCCCTCACTCAGGCAACCCGGAAGACTTGTTCCTGTGCCCAGTGAGAACTATCAGGAAGTACCTTAATAGGACAGCCAGACTTCGGCCGGGCATCAAAAGTCTGTTTGTTTCCTCAGGCCCAGTGTAGAAAGAAGTGTTTAAGTATGCGGTCTCCTTTTGGCATCGACAAATCATAAAAGGGCTTATGACAGTAAGGCGTCGGCAGTCCCTGGCAAGACACGACCCCTTGATATTAGGGGGCTTAGCACCTCCTGGGAATTCGACAAGAACATGACAGTAGGTCAAATCATGAGGGCGGGCACATGGTCCAGGCAGTCCACCTTTACGGCCCACTACCTGAAAGACTCTACGAGGAAGTCCCTGGACTCCTTCCCCATCGGACCAGTCATTTCCGCCCTTCAAAAGTTTAAGGCTAAAGCCCCGGGGTAAACCGAGGGGAGTAATTGCAAGCGAAACAAGTTTCCGCCTTACTCCCCCCCTTTTTCCTTACTACCCTTGTTGCCCCTTTTCCTTTCCCTCCTCCCATGTGAGAGATGGATGTTGTAGAAGACCATGTCCGGATTATGCATAAAGGTGACTTCAATCAAGTAGGCTTTTGCGTGCTTCCCCCGACTCTCTCCTACCCTGGACCTAGCCTCCTATCTAGGTCTAGGTCCCGTATCACGTACCGATATGGCGGGTTGTCCGGCCTGTAAGTCCACCCCCGCCTCCTAAAGTGTAAGTCTCCTAAGAAAGTAGTTCGAGGTAAGTACTCTGTTTTGGAACAAATCACAAATTTTAAGTAATTTGTATTTTTCCTAACAGTACATACCTCGAACTACTTTCGGGTTATTGCCCTCCCATCCTGCCCCGGGTGCCTTACAGGAGTTCGAATGGTATTTTCACATATGCTTACTGACGAGTCAGACCTAGCAGCACACTCTCGTGAGCTGACCCAGGTTTGCCTCAGGGCAAGTATCCATCCACCACGGGGCGAACCAACAAGGGAAACGGAGATGGGGGGAACTACTCAAAATTCTTGGTCGGATAGGGAGGAGATTCCAGATACTCCTAAGAAAGTAGTTCGAGGTAAGTACTGTTAGGAAAAATACAAATTACTTAAAATTTGTGATTTTAATTGTTCATTCCTTCTCTTGTAGTTTATTTATTTCCCCTTTTCCTTTCCTCACTGGGCTATTTTCCTTGTTGGAGCCCTTAGGCTTATGGCATCATGCTTTTCCAATTATGGTTGTAGCTTAGCAAGTAATAATGATTGTGCTTATGCTTGTGTCTTGTGTCTTTGATATCCCTTGTCACTTGCTGTTTCATTATTTGTGAGTTAAAAGTGTGTGCCTTTCGAATATGTCGAATGTGATGCGTTCCTACCCGTGTTGTAATTGTCACCCTTATGGTACCTTCATAAGCCGTGTAGAAGTGGATCCTCACCCGGTATGTCTATCGTGTAGTGGGAAAAAATGTTTGGTGGAATCCTCCCAGTGGAATAGATATTGTTCTTGCCTTAAGAAGTGAAGCAAGAGAGATCGATCTCATCCTCCGCTTTCAGTAAGCATCGAGAAGAAGCGAAAGGTAGGTTCGGCGTCAAACATTATCTCCCCGCTTAGTTCTTCGTTTCAGGAGCCCTCAGAGGTTTCTGTCATGGTGAACGATAGCTGTAATTTCATTAATAAGTTATCACCCAGTGTTAGTAATGTGAATTATGAAATTGTACCTGTTATCATCTCGGATCCCCTGGCTACGCCAGCCATGCCTCCTGAACGAGACTCACCTGATGTTTCCATACCAGATCATCCTGTTATGTCTAGATCTCCGTCACCCCCCACAAGTGCACTGAATGGGTAGCTATATTCATCAGACCATGCAGGTATAATGTTCACCCCTATAGAAGTGTCTCCTTTTAGAACAATGAAAGATTCTCCTCATTCCCGAAAGGACCTTAGAGTTGAGCCTGCCATTTCCCCCTGTACCAAAACTACCTTATTGGAAGATGCTGGTTGCCAGTCTCTAACTTGGAAGGCTTGCCTCATACACCAAGGAGTCCTCGGCAGAAAACTCCTGGAAAGAGTGACCGAAATGAGTCGAGAAATTTATCATTTATCTACTGCGAAGTTGGTCAATCTGCTTTAGCTGTATATCTTTATGCTCCAAGCAAGCTTCTCCCAAGCTTACTAAAACTGAGAAGTGGAATGTAACTACACATTCGTGCCATTCCAAGAAATTTTCCTAAAAATAAAGTCAGGCCGAACGGTCGGATTCATAAGTTTGAATGTACCGACGTATCCAAACATGATGACGTCACTGTATATGTATATGGCCCCTTCTCTGCTCGTGAAGCTACTCCCCAGCAGTTTAGGCAGGCCGACAAATCCAAACAAATAGTCACTCTTAACCCCTTTGCCTCGTTGATGTCTATACGTCAAAACATGCCTGGTAATACACACAGTGACGTCAGGATGATGTCGTCTTCATTATTATTATTATTAATTTTGGGCTCAGGCCATGTTGTCCTGATGGAAGTTCCTTTATAGTAGCTTCCTAGGTTATACAGTGGTACCTCTACATACGAATTTAATTCGTTCCACAACCAACTTCGGATGTAGAAAATGTTCGGATGTAGAAACGAATTTTCCCATAAGAATACATGGTAATTCATTTAATTCGTTCCTCAGCCTAAAAATCCATAATAAATCCTCAATAAATGGCTACACATAATTACACATAACAATAGCATAACTGCACAATATGAAAGAAGTATGTAAAAAAGATAATTATAAAGAAATAATAAATAAAAAATGTGTTCTATTGCCACTTTACTTTAGAGACAGGCCAACGCAGGTGTATGATTTGCTACGCCAGGAGAAGACGGACGATCAGCGAGAAGGTAGACATGGTGTTAACATGTTCTTTAAATAAATACTCTCTCTCTCTCTCTCTCTCTCTCTCTCTCTCTCTCTCTCTCTCTCTCTCTCTCTCTCTCTCTCTCTCTCTCTCTCTCTCTCTCTCTTGTTCTTCTTCACTGTTAGTGTTAGAGACGTCTATCAATTTTTTCTGAGAGAGAGAGAGAGAGAGAGAGAGAGAGAGAGAGAGAGAGAGAGAGAGATTAAACAAAAATGAGAGATTAAATAAAAATGTGTTGTGTACATATGATTTTTAACAGCTTTAACGAGTTGAAAGACAGTTAAATGTAACTAAAAAAACAATATCAGCGAATCTGAATTCCTTTATTAACTAAAACAAATATTAATACAAACACACTCGTGTGCGTATGCGCAAACACACACACACGCACGAGGAGACACGATCGGCGAGGAGGTAGAGATGGTGACTGCGATAACATACCGTAACTTACACTACGGAAATTTTAATCCAACTTAGCTTATTTATTTTTTTTTATTTTTATATTTCATATTTTTTACATTTTTTTTCTTTTAATTTTTTATTTTCATCACTTTCAGTGACGAGTTACGGTATGTTATCGCAGTCACCATCTCTACCTCCTCCCCGACCGTCTCTCTTATTGCGTAGCAATTCTTGCACCTGTGTGTGTGTGTTTGTGCATACGCACACGAGTGTGTTTGTATCAATATTTCTTTTAGTTGATAAAGGAATTCAGATTAGCTGTTATTTCTTTCTTGGTTACATTTAATTGTTTTTCAACTCGTTGACGCTGTTAAAAATCATATGTACTTTAAACACATTTTTGTTTAATCTCTCTCTCTCTCTCGGAAAAAAAATAATAGACGTATCTAACACTATAACAGCGAAGAAGAACGAGAGAGAGAGAGAGAGAGAGAGAGAGAGAGAGAGAGAGAGAGAGAGAGATTTTATTTAAAGAACATGTTAATGCTTTGTTTAGAGAGAAACAGAAAAAGAGAGAAGTCTTATTTAAAAGAGCTTGTAAATGCTATCATGGTTTTCTTTGCTTCACTTTTTTATTTCTTTCTGTTCATCACCCTTGCCCTTCTCACAAATGATCTTTGCCAACAATCTCTTTGTCCTTTATCCCTATCAACAAAAGGCGTTCTATCTGTTCCAGGGTATTGCTAAGATGTCTTGTAATAATAGTGATCCCCTTCGATGGTTATTTGCTTTAATGGCTGCCTTCAGCTTGATGATCCTCGAGATCATAGGCCTATTCCGGCCATATTGTTTAGCCATACAGTATCACTCACATGCACACTGATCTCATGTTTTTCTATAATTTCTTGCTTCAATTCTAATGAAAGAATTGCCTTCTTCCTGTACTGAAACTTAGCTTCTTAGGCACCATGATTATAGGTAAAATCAAAAAGGAAATGTGAGAAAAGGAAGAAAATAAGCACTGTTAATAACAGACCAAACAGAGGACAACCACACGATACACACAAGAATAGAGAACTGAGCACTCGACGCTCAATGGCGTAATGTTTACTTCGTGTGTCGAAATAAAATTCGGGTGTAGAGTCAAAAATTTGCTCGAATTTTACTTCGGATGTTGGAAAATTCGGATGTAGATACGTTCGTGTGTAGAGGTTCCACTGTATTTAACTACAGTGATATATCCCAGAGAATTTTACTTAAGGTATCCAGAATTCTAACTCCTGGCGCGAATATCCCTGGCTTTCGCCTTTAGGGATATCGCATAATATCAGAGGACGTATTCTTGACACGCTACATAGCTATCTACACCCTGAATAGCGTTTACTCTTCGAGAGGGGAAAGTGGCAAGAATTGGAGGAGAGCCGTTATTAATTATATCAATTTTACAAGCCACTTGATGTTCATGTCACTTCCCTCTGGCAAAGTTCTCTGGAATGGAACAGAAGGCCCTGCTTTGTATGAGCTAGCTGTACTGTTCACAAATAATTCACATTGATCTCTTGCTATTAGTATAGTAATTGTAGCTGAAGAAAAAGACCAGACCTCCTACCTCACGGAGACTTCCTCTTACCTAAAGAAGACTTCCTCTTACCTAAAGAAGACTCCCCATTAAATGACTCGAGTTTATATCGGAGTAGGAAGAGACTGCATATTTTACATAATTGTATTTTTCCTAGCTATACAAACCTGAGTCATTTACCAAAGGTCCCATCTCAGCCAACCCGCAAGGCTGATGAGAAGAATGTTGTGATTGAATGCTTGATACAAGTGGACTGCATCATGGACAGACATGATATAATCTACCAATTTCTTTTTTATTATCTGGCTGTAGAAAAAAAAACCAGAAGTAACCCCATTAAATTACTCAGATTTGTATAGCAAGGAAAAATACAAATTATATGAAGTTTGTAGTGTTTCTCATCCAAGGTCAGGTGATGTGCCAAGATGTGTAGTACAACTGGATATCTGCTATATTCTTTTTAACAGACAAAAGCATCTTGATGGTCTTTTAACCAAGAAATTGGGTAATGTGTTAGGTAGTATTTGAAATTTTAAGTTTACTGTTACGTAATTAGAATTTGTGCAAATTAGAAGAGGTTCAAACCTCTGATCACTTGGAGATTTTACTTCCAAGTAGGTTGCCTAATTTTGTAAGTTTTTTAAAGATTTTGATAGAAAATTTATCTCTTTTCCCTGTAAGGATGTCTCAAGAAAAATTAGCAGTATTGTTGACTAAAATTATAGAACCTTATCTGAATATTAATGAGATGAAATCTCTCATACTTGTTTGTAATCGTTATTCTGTGTAATCAAGTTGATTAGTGGTTATAGTATCTTTAGGTAATTAAGTAATGCATGTAGAAAAAAGTGATTATTAATGTAGCACCATTGTTTTTACAGGACATTGCAGAGAGGAGAAAGAACTCTTGAATTGACTAGAGACCACACTGGACTTTCTTCACCAAAATTACCTTCAGTAACTGATTCTATGGATACTGCTATGAAAAACATTAACAGCATTTTTGATGGTGAGAAATCTGGGTAAGTTTAAACCTTTGTATCATAATGATTTTTTATAATGTTTCAATTCATCATCTAGCTTTTGCTGCATAGTAATGCAAGTAGTTACTTGTGCAGCAGTGATGTTTTCCACATCTTCACTAAAAGCTAATATTTCACTCTAGCACTAACTTTAACACCATGCTGTGAAATGGATGAAGCTGACTAGAAATATTATTTATTTATAAGCTTCAGATATCCAACCTGTTTGATTCTTGAGAGGTGATGAGACTTTAGTATCAGGAAACCAATCCATGTCCCTTTTTCAAAGCTGTTCAAACACAGTTCCTTGGTAGTAAAAAAGGGATTTTGACGAAGGAAAAATCTATTTCTGGGTCGACCTGTGACGGCCGGTGAAAAGGGTCCTTCTTTACACTTTTCTGATATAAACCTTCCAAATATACCAGAGAAAGATAAAAGCATGGAATGCAGAGGTTACTACCCTCGCGCGAGCACCTTGTGGGTGTCGTGTATAAAGCAGGGGCGCGTGAAAACCACTATTCACAGGCTGTCTTCCATTTAGATAATTCCTTCATCAAAGGGAAGGGCCGTAACAAAGGCCCCAGATACCGCACCTAAGCCACTCCACCGACGCCCGACGCGAGCGCCCTCTGAGACATCCTTCTGTTTTGGACTTGCTAGCTTGGTCTTAGATTTTTGTGTTCTCGGTGTTTTCACGTTTCGTGGATTAATTTCATCATGGCCGAAGCTCCAACTTCACCAATACCAATGTTAAGTACCATAGTTTGTTTTGACAGCTTTTGCAGTACCGGGCAGTTGTACTCTTCCCAGTATTGTGTTGTTTTTTATTTCGACCGGCTTGGCCTTCCGCGGTGTCGGCAGCCATTGCTGTTTTGATTTGCCTTGCTGGGAATTTCATGTTAGTCTTGCCCATTTGGTACACTGTCAGTTAGGTTCTTGGTTAAGTCACTGGCCTTACGCCTTTTTGAACCATTATTATTATTATTATTATTATTATTTCCTATGGTACTTTTTGCTTGCAAGTCCAGTCTGGACGAACAAGAATAGCGTTCTGGCTTTATTATAGTTTAGTACCCGCCCTGAGAGGCGTTCGTCAGTTGACTATATCCTTTTAAATTTTGTTACGCAGACGTTATTCTTCGTTCGTAGTCTTGTATTTGATGTTACAATTTTATTGTTATACTTATATTATATTATAGTGTGCTTAATTAGGTTCTTTATAGTGTAACCACGAGAGCGAGAGCATGGAGTTCTCGTTTTCTGTCGCTACAGTCACGAGTTACCCTTTCTCTCGTTTTCTTTCTTAGCCTCGAGTAGGAGAGGTGGATTTCCAGTTTTCCGTTTTATACGATCACGGGTTCTCCCTCCCCCCTCTCCCTGTACGGGTATATGATATTTTACGAATTATTTTATTATGTGGTTACTGTTAATATAGCTAGCGTTATTCATACGTCCTGTTCGTGTGTGAGTCATTGATTTGGGCCAGCTTTATGACGCCACCTGTTCCCCTCGTAGTTCCGTCCTCTCCCCGCTACGGCTTGGGATAGGATCTGAACATTCATCCACTCCGCCTTGAGTTCTACTCCGCCATGAGGGATACTCATTGAGATTGGAACCTATAGTTATATATCATTTGGAGTGCAACCCTCTGGCAGGGCCTCATCCCCCCGGTGGTCCCTTGCACCCAGACTCCGGCCACGGCCATATCCACAGAAAATATTCATTATTAATCACAACTTATTTATTCCGGACCTTTCACCGGAGATCACCAATACGCTTAGCAATGATGTTAGCCTTAGCTTTTAGCTACTGCTTGTATTTTATAATTTATTTGGTTACGGGCCTATCACTGAATCCTCGACCCTGTCGGAGGTTCCGCAGCTTACAATAATTTATTTTATTCTTATTTTGATAATATTTATAGCGATACGGACCCATTTTAAATTGCTCCGGCACACTCTGGTGCAGAAAAATTTTATATTTACAATATTTTAATATGGAGCTCCGGCTCCCATTCATTGAACCATCCTATGCACACATATTTAATGCTATCTAGACTCTGTTAGTAGATCTTAATCCCTTACCAGAGTCTCAAGGAACATCCAGACTTATGTCTCCTTTCTTTTACAGAAGGTCCGCTGCGCTGCCAAGGGCTGCCCCGCCTCTTTCAACGATCCCGTTGGACATGACCTCTGCCGGTCGCATGCACATTGCGCTATCTCCTTTATTCGGGAGCCAGGACAAGCCCCATACATGGTTTGGTTCCCGGAATCGTGCACGCTCTGTTACGAGTTGTCCTCCTTACTCCTGAACGATGACGTAAGTTGGTTTTCGTTTTGTTCCTTTTATCCTTTGGCGATGATTTAATTTGTTCCTTAATTATGTATACATCGCTTATTTCGGAGAACGATCCTTCTCCTTCATCACTAATCCCCTCACCTCTTTCAGGCCGATGATGAATCTCTTCGGTCGGCAAGAGCTGCTCTTCGTCCTTGGGTGTCGGGCTTCGGCAGGAATGCTCCGTCTGGCGCACCCTATCTCCTCGACGGAGACATGGCTTCCCGACTCTTCCCAGGCTCTACCACTGCAGCAGTCACTCCGGAGGCGGCTGCCCCTTTAATTGAAGCGGTCAGAGCGACCATCCCCACGGAAGACGAATCTCTTTTATCGGGGGACGTGTCAGCTCTGGGTTTAGACATCGAGCCCATGGACGAGCAGGTAGGTGGTGTTGAGTTGGTGGAAACTTTTTTTGTCTCCTACCTCTTCCTCTACCTCTTCCTTTCTCGGCTTTGATAAGCCTACGGCTTCTCCTCGGGATCCCTCCGTCCCCGTACGACCCAAGGTGAAGCCACTACGTACCTTTAAGTCATCAGCTTTGCCATTGTCTACGTCACCGGTCCCTGGACCCTCGACTGCTCCTGATGTTCCTATTGCTTCCCATAAAACCGTGACTTCTAAGAAGTCGAAGTCCGCCAAGTCCAAGGCTTCGTCGGCGGGTGGCTCTCAGGAACCCTCCTTCCCCGTCGACCTAATCAGGGATATAGTCAAGGAGCAAATTCAGCAATATTCTGGGGCTATGACGGAGCTAAAAGATATGGTGGCGAATCTGATCCGCTCCGGAACTCAGATTCCTCCGCCTTCAGCCCCAGACGCGTCGAAGTTACCCCCCTCCGATAAAAACAACCCTTGGAGATTTGCCTTGCATGCTCCTTACTTAGATGGTACCCTAACTCTCGATAGCATAGGCACCCACCCTCTAGAGGACCTAGAATTCTACCCCCCAGGGCTAGAATTCCCATTCAACGGCTTCGTACGTTTGAAGGAGCATGCCTTGGTTAGAATGGACAAGGTACCGAAGGAAACGGTGATATTTCCAAAAGAACAGGCCCAAGCTGTCTGGGCCAGGACTCTATCAGAATGGGGGTGTACCAACTCCAAGCTCACCCCACACAAAGGTGCCTTCACTATTTTTACAACGGCATCGTCCATTACCTTGCCACTTATAGATAAAGTGACAGATCTGACAATACAGGCCGTTAAGGAAGGCTCTGCCATGCCGGCTCTCAAAGAGACGGACCCCACCTCAATGCTCATTCCGAGTACCTCTGCCACCTGGGATGACGCTTCTTCTACCTTCACGGTAGGGAAGCTAGACCCAGACTGCGCCTCTACTCTGTTTTCCGAGAAGCTTCCTAAATTACCGGAGAATCTTCTCAGGACTGAGTTTGAGGCACGGAATAGGTTAGCTAGGTCTCTCCACTCCATTACCTCCACGGAGTCCCTAGCCTCGCTTTATCCGACTGAGACCTTGTTTCGGATATTCACAAAGAACCTGTCTCTATCCTACCAAGTCGACCTACACGATTTCTGGTCGGCTCGGGTTAGTTGCAGGAAATACGTTCAGTCTGAGGCCTCTATCAGAATTTGTGCAAATTAGAAGAGGTTCAAACCTCTGATCACTTGGAGATTTTACTTCCAAGTAGGTTGCCTAATTTTGTAAGTTTTTTAAAGATTTTGATAGAAAATTTATCTCTTTTCCCTGTAAGGATGTCTCAAGAAAAATTAGCAGTATTGTTGACTAAAATTATAGAACCTTATCTGAATATTAATGAGATGAAATCTCTCATACTTGTTTGTAATCGTTATTCTGTGTAATCAAGTTGATTAGTGGTTATAGTATCTTTAGGTAATTAAGTAATGCATGTAGAAAAAAGTGATTATTAATGTAGCACCATTGTTTTTACAGGACATTGCAGAGAGGAGAAAGAACTCTTGAATTGACTAGAGACCACACTGGACTTTCTTCACCAAAATTACCTTCAGTAACTGATTCTATGGATACTGCTATGAAAAACATTAACAGCATTTTTGATGGTGAGAAATCTGGGTAAGTTTAAACCTTTGTATCATAATGATTTTTTATAATGTTTCAACTCATCATCTAGCTTTTGCTGCATAGTAATGCAAGTAGTTACTTGTGCAGCAGTGATGTTTTCCACATCTTCACTAAAAGCTAATATTTCACTCTAGCACTAACTTTAACACCATGCTGTGAAATGGATGAAGCTGACTAGAAATATTATTTATAAGCTTCAGATATCCAACCTGTTTGATTCTTGAGAGATGATGAGACTTTAGTATCAGGAAACCAATCCATGTCCCTTTTTCAAAGCTGTTCAAACACACAGTTCCTTGGTAGTAAAAAAGGGATTTTGACGAAGGAAAAATCTATTTCTGGGCGAGAGACCTGTGCCGAAGATGCTATGAAAGGAGTGACGTAGTTGGCGTGGGTGGAGATAGAGGTAGTAGCAATAAGTAGTGGATGTAGAACGGCACCTCGTAGTAACAGGGATATTTGAAGAGGAGATATCTAAATGGCACGAGACCTCTGGTAGTGGTTTTTCACGCCCCAGTTACTATATACCGACACCTATTTAGGTGAGTGAGCTGGGTTCATCCCTGGCATTCCTATGCAACTTTTTTCTCTGGTAATACATAGCAGTTATATACCTTAGAAATGATGCTAAAGGAGCATTTCACGGAGCGGCACAGGTTGAGCCCAGAAATATCTATTTAACTTAATAGAAAGGATATCAAGAATAACTAGTGACCTACTCACAGTAAATGAAACTCAGATAATATAACATTCTAATAAATTTGAGACATCCCTCTTGAAGGTGGGCCCCTTTTACATGTATATGCTGCTATCTAGGTTATATCCAACACATAATTCTTTTAAGCAGGTAACAGTTTTGCCCAGATTTGGTTTGCCCCTTTGTTATAGCCAAGATAGGTCATGGTGCTAACACACACACACACTCTCTCTCTCTCTCTCTCTCTCTCTCTCTCTCTCTCTCTCTCTCTCTCTCTCTCTCTCTCTCTCTCTCTCTAAGGTGCTGCCTTTCTGTCCCGGCCTGTGGATTTGGCTGTAGCTTGGTCTATGGGTTACTGGCCTCCTAGACTGGCTCCAGTGGGGGCTCTACCTTCTGATCCTGTGGATTTGACTGTACCAAGGCCTTTGGGTTACCCGCTTTCTGGGAAGGGTCCAGTTGTGGCTCTTCCTTCTGATCAGAGTATTGCTGGTTTGTTTGTGGGGTGGATGCAGCCGAGACATCTTCCATGGATTTAAAGGAGTGGGACTTAGTGAAGAACCCTTAGCGATCCTGTGATGAATGCGCCTTTTGGTCAGTGTTGAATATTTTTTGACAGAGTACGGACTTGTCATTTGATGAGATAAAATTTCTGAATCTTTTGGTATTTCTTGTATCATGATGGAGGTTCAAGGATCGGTCTCAACTTCTCAAGGCATGTCTCCAGTTAGCCCTTACTTTCTTTTGTTTTTTATAAATACTACAGATTTCTTAGCTCCAAAATTATCTATTATTTGCGTAAGTTACCAAGAAGAGAAGCTTTTAGCACTTGTTGGAGAATTGGTATTGTTACTCCATTATGTAAGTGTATATGTAGTATCTCAAGTCCAACCTATTACCGGCAAATTTCCGTGACTCATATCTAAAGTTTTTGAGCGATTGGCAAACGTCTTAATAGGTTTGCTGAAGGTAATCATCGGTTCCATAGTTTGCAATTTGGCTTTCTTAAAAGCCTTGGAGCATGTGATACCTTTCTTATAATCTCCAATGTTGTACAGAAATCCCTTGATTGTGGTCAGGGAGTTTGTATGATTGGCCTTGATTTTAGTGCTGCATTTGACCGTGGTAATCACGAGACCCTTTGTTTAAACTTAAGCAGTTGGGAGTGGGTGGGTCGTTTCTGAGCATCATAATTGAATTTCTAAGTAATAGATCGTAAAGAGTTGTAGATGGGCACCATAATCAGTATTGTAATGTGATATCTGGTGTTCCTTATGGTAGTGTTCTTGGCCTATTACTTTTCCTACTATATACACATGATATGTTGTTTGGCCTAGAAAATAAGCTCATTTCTTATGCAGAGGATGCTACTCCCTTTGCATCAATCCCATCTCCTGAATGTAGATCTGGAATTGCTGAATCTCTTAATAGAGATCTAGCTAATATTAGTTCATGGTGCAAATTATGAGCATGAAGTTGAATCCTAACAAAATTCAAGGTATGATTGTAACCTCAACATCTGAATCACAGCATTGATAATATTCCTTTAACTCTGTATGACTCCTTTAAAATTGTAGGTGTGATTCTTAACAACAAATTTTCTTTTGAGAAACTGTACCAACCGTGTGTCACACAATTGTACATAATTATTTTGTATATATTATGCTTGTATCTGCGCTCTTCCCTCGCACTAAAAAGAACCTGAATGATCATGTCTCCGGTTTTGCTCTGTAATATTGTCTGTCTCTCGAACATGTTATGTCCTGTTGCCTTGAGGTTTTGTATATAAAGGAGAGTGTTCCTTAATAAACAACTCAGTTGATTGCATCCTGCCTTTGAGTTCACAACCCTCTCTCGGCCCGTCACAAAACACATTGGGTCTGTGTACTGTATTCTTCAATTGCAAAAAAAATTGGCTTGTTGAAAGTGTCTTTTGAGATTTTTGGTGATCAGTCTCTTCTGAAGAAGGGTTTTAATTCTTTCATTTTACATTGCTTTGAGTTATGTTCTCTTGTCTGGTCTTCAGGTGCTGATTCTCATCTTAATTTGTAAGACAGAAACATACGGTCTATTATATTTCTTATTCCTGATCTAGATAGTAATCTCTGGCACAGTCATTCAAATGCTGTAGTTTGCATTCAAATTTTCCCGGACAGTGCCACCCTGTTCGTAACACTAGGTATGCATTTAATTTTATTAGTCTTGCCTTCTCCATCATGATGCTCAATATTTCACAGTATTCTAGAAGTTTTATTCCAGCTGTGACCAAGTTGTGGAATGATCCTAATCGGGTAGTTGAATCGGCAAACTTGCAGCAAATGTTTTTTATGTTGAACAGGCTGACATAAGTCTTTTTATAGTTTATATGGGATAGATCTGTTTTAATGTTTTTACTGTCCTTAGAATGTTTTATTTTTGATTGTTTATTACTTTTCATATAGTTTATTTATTACCTTATTTCCTGTCCTCACCAGGATATTTTCCCTGTTGGACCCCTTGGGCTTATAGCATCTTGCTTTTCCAACTACGGTTGTAACTTAGCTAGTAATAATAGTTATAATGAGGAGACTCCCAATTCTGACAAAGCATCTGCTGAGAAATATGTTGGGGACAAATATCCAGAGAAGCAGTTGCCAGCAGAGCTGCCAATTTTTATCATGATGTTGCATTAAGTCATTTTTAGAAACCTCTTGAAAGGGAGGCAGTGACAAACCTATCTTGGTCAGTTTTTAAGTAAGAAGGGCCTCAAGTGATTCACAGTTTGTGCCAGAAAAGAGGCACAAAAGAGAAAGGGCTTAAGAAGGGAAATTACCCAATATGTTCAAGGAGGGCGACCCCTTCCAAGCAACATTAACACTTCCTCCTCTTCCATTCCTCACAACTTTCTTCTCAACCCATCCACTCAACTCATCCACTCTCCTTATTATAAGTGAAATTCAATTATTATTTCCTTGTTTTTTCATTTATTCTATTAACTATAATTTTTTCTTTATCCTTAAGTGGACACAAACTTCTGAGTCATTTATTTGGGGTTAATGCTAATGATGTTTTCAACAACCTGTTATCAAAAATTTGATTTAATTGCACCCTGGTTTGTTCAGGGAAAAAGCTGCGTATGTGCAAGGAGAAAGCGGGACCTCGCTCATGGCGTCTCTTCACAACACTACTGTTCTTTCACTTCCTCTCTATAATCAAGCCTTTTGCATTCATTTCCCCTACCATTTTTATTGTGTAGTACTCTTGACTTGTATTTTTTATCATTAAGTCATGGTCATTTGAGTGTTTGCTCATTAACTGTGAGTTATGAGCTAGTGCTTATGTCCTTGCCCAGGACGGGATAGGTACATTTGTGGCGTCCTTATGAGTCAGGCAGACATGGACACACATCATCTATGTCCCTCTTGCGTAGACTAAAGATGTTCTAGAAAATCTCCATGTTACTATTGTAGGGATTGGTCTTCCTCCTTACGCTTCTCGCCATAGGAAACTTAATGAAATTTTTATACTGCTGAGTCCCCTCTCAATGGGAGTTAGAAAATAATTTCTTCCTAGGCGGCGAGAACCTCCTTTTAATATTACAAGTCAAGATGTATCAAAGCCTCTATCTTCAAACGACACATGTAATTTAGAAAGTGTCGATTTCACACAGTGACCTTTAGGAGCCAGGTTTCAGCTCATACAGAATGATAAAGGACTAGGCGTGTTTTATAAGATGCTCCCATTGAGTAGACCCTCGAGTTTAAAAAGATTTCCCCCAAGTCAAAAGGCAACAGTGTTGGTTAAAGAAAGTCTACATTTCCAAACGCATTCTCAGGAATCAAGTTTGCTTTATGACAAAAGGGTCCTGAAGCTGAGGTCTTCTCTTGAGAGTCTTAAGAGATCCTTAGATGCTCATAAAGGGAGTAGCTAGACCGCATCAGCTGCGGTCATGCCCCCAAGGATTCCCAGAACTACGCATTCCTTTCAGCCCACACACTCCTTCCCTACCTAGAGTAGGGTAGGTACTTTGAGTAGGAGATTCACTGATGCCTATGCTTATCAGGATTCAAGCAGAAGCATCGTTCAGCCAGATTACATTGTGTGTGCCACCATCTCAGCATGTGATGATGTTATCATGCTCGTCAGCCTTGCGGCGCATGAAGAATTTTCTATGTCCTTCATATATCCTAACGAAGCATGGCTGAGAATGATCCTACCATGAATCATATATCTTACCAAATGCTCGTTAACACCATTTCAGCCAGTACTATGATAATGACCAATGTCCTCCTCCCTCATCTGCAGAATAAGAATTGGGAGATACAAGGGAGTCAGATAGACATCTCAACTTCCTTTGAATAAAGATCATTGGGTTTAGTACCCCTCATAATGAGCCATAGGAGACCTTCCGACATTAAAGAGGATCACTCTTAGACCAGGCGCAATGAGTTTGCTTGATACGTTGCATAAGAACCCTAAACTAATGTTTTCCCAGAACCCCTACTTGATTGACTTTAGTATGGAGAGAGTTTCTAGACCACACCCCTTTGGCTAAGAACTATTTAACAATCTTGAAAACGGTTCCTATAGCCTTCATGAAGGTTCAGATCCAGTTAGAGATCTTGGAACAGGCTCTTGGCAGAAGTGCTAGGATTCTCTGCCCGAAAAATCTATGAACACTCTCATTACCAAGGCTGCTGGTGGTTGAAATGGTCTCAAAGGAGTAATTTCCCCTCTTTACTGTTGAGATGGGAAGAAGGGTCTTTTATCATCTAAGATTATCCCCTTGATAATGAGCAGAGGCGCCTTAGTTATGAATGTAACTACCCTTTACTGTGACCCCTTATCTTATAGCAAGCCTGCAGGTGGGGTAACCTAACACAGGAGGGCTGTGTTCCCCATGATGATTGTATTCTCTTTCTAGTATGAGAACCAGATCTGAGGAGTTTGTACCTGAACTTTTTGCGAGCTTGCCTCCCAAATTCCAGGAAAAATCGGAGCACTCCATCGACGACTTTTCATGACGCTGTCTCTCAAAAGTCTAGGGATGACCAGAATGCTCTGACACTCCTGTCCACGGAGACTAAGAATTTTCTCCTGGGGTCAGAAACAAGTTCTCCTTCCTGAACATGGATACCCTGTGAACTGAGGCCTAACATCAAACTTATTATCTTCAGGGGAAGAGTCGCCAGGGACCCCGCGCAATAACGAAACATCAGAGGCTGTCACCTTGTTCTGTCTCTGGCCCAATAAAAAATCCATCCTCAGACAAGGAATATCCAGGTAGCTCTTTCATTTCATGATATTGTTTCTCAAAGAGATTCCTGAACATACAAACCACTAGTTATTTCATTCAATAGAGCAGTGCGAGTTTCGATAGAACAAAGAGCTGAGACATATTGCTCCCCCCCTTCATTTGTGTTCAAAAGCTCGGACCGATCTGGACACCCCTTTTTCTCTTCAAGTATAACAATATCCAAAAAAGTTGTACATCCTAAAGGGTAGCGTCATTTGTGACCCCCCTTTGAGCATATGATCCAGGTGGACTTGTCGTAACCGTAACATTCTGCAATACCACTCGACTATAGTAGACCTGAAAACTACAGTGCGTACGAGCATTTGCCCACTCTGGTACAATGTATTCAAGAGCTCTGTCTCTTTTATAAAGAGAAACAGTCATAAGAGCCTATATATCCTCAGGGCAAGCATCGCTAAGGACCCCCCCCCTCTTTGAGCACGGGATACATGTGGGTTTGCCACAACCTCAGCGTTCCCCAAAACCACTCATTAGGACAAATCCTCAACTGGTGAATGGAAAGAAACACATCATTGAACATTGACCCTAATAGGGCACATTCAAGTCTTTGGACATCTTCTCAGTGGGCATTATGGTGACAGCACAACTATGACCTAACTTGCAGCTTTCATAGGACACATACCAGTTCCAGCCGCAGGGTTCATTACTCCGACATTCTTGGCTAGAAAGATCACTTAGGTGGATAATGATCTTGATTGAATTTGAAGCCCTTCCTTGGGTTTTCACACCAATGCAAGTAAGTTTGTCGCAACAATTTCTTTAGTATTTATTGATATACCAAAAGAAAAAATTTCCCCCTTTTTATAATGTAATACTTGATGTTCATACCACTTCAACCCTGGCAAAGATTATAATTTTGGAACTTAAGGAACAGCCTTGCCTTGTTATAACCCGGCTACTCCATTCCCTGACGGTTCTCTTAGATCACTTACTATTATTTTTAGTAACTGTATCAGAGAAGGTTTTTATCTCACAAGAATCGAAAGGTTAGCCTTGCCTCTTTACGAGCCGGCTACACTATCCCCCATGATTCTCTTATTATTACTTGTAGTAATTAGATCTTCTAGAGAGGAAGGGTTTACCTCTTTACTTCATGGAGACTTCCTTCCTCCTAAGGAAGACTCCCCTTATAAATGATTCAGAAATTTCTATCCGTATAGGAATAAACTACAAATTTTATATGATTTATATTTTTCTTAGCTCTACAAACCTGAGTCAATTAGAAAAGGTCCCCCCCTCAACCGCCCTGCAAGTCTTTGACCAAGTGAGTGTTGCAAAGAGACATCATGAGCTGAGCTCCCGCTTAGTCCTAGCGCATGTGCTGCTTTACCCAGCATAAAGCATTGTGTAATCAAACCAAATTTTTGATTGGCTGTTCATGGAAATCATGATTAGCAGTAATCCCATATAAATAATTCAGGTTTGTGTAGCTAGGAAAAACACAAATTATATAAAATTTGTAGTTTTTATGCTTTTAGCTATTTTTTCTACATTTTAATATTATACACTTTGTGTATAAAGGGCCCATAATAGGGATCATTCTTGGCTGGGAAACATTAATGCTATTTCCATTCATTCGTTTGGAATAATTGATTTGGTGTTCAAACAAATGGAACAAATAATGTTCAATCTCCAAGATGCTACTGTATCAAGAAAACTACCTGGTTTAGCTTTACAGCTTACACTTTAAAAATATGTAGGCAATCTTGCTTGTATGCAGTAATAATGCATAATAGATGTGAGTAAATACTTTAGATTGTTGGTTGATATAAGTGATGGTAATAAAATGCAGTGTAAATTAATCACTTTGAAAGTATTGTACATATTAAGAACAAATAGTTGTAGGAATTCTTTAAATGGCTGTTGTTAACATCGAGTAGTATATTTAGACACTAGAGTTTGGTTGATTAGTTAACTGAAAGATTGGAAAAAGGAACTTGAAATTGTCTGTTGGTAAAATGTGATGAAAATCAGTAAGTAGAATATAGACTACTAATTCAATTATTATCTAAATGCCGAAATTCTTCTTACAGTCATATCATAGTTAGTTAGCAAGAAATATTTAGCAAAAGGTAAGGAGGTATTTGGTGCATTTATGGATCTGGAGAAAGGGAAGTTGATAGGGAAGCAATGTTGAATGTGATGAGGTTATATGGAATGGTGGAAGGTTGATATTTAAGCCCATCGATCTCATTTTCAACATTGAACTGCTCACTATTAGTTGGAACACTAATTTCATTGCCACCTTAATTCATATTTCGAAAGAAACAAGCTTCGCAGAGGAAGCCAGATGGTACCTAGGAAAGTATTGAAATAAAGAATTATAGTATTGAAATTTCATTTATTTAAAACATTAAATAGTAAAGTATTGTAATTAGACATACATTCACAGCTCAGCATTTGCTGGGGTTAGGCAACAGATACCCGTGGATACTATAAATCCACAAAAATATGTGTGCCCATCCAGTAAGACTAGTCACTGCTTCTTTTGCACAATTGACTTAATCAAGTCATTGTTGCTTTCACTCCGTCTACTGTGCACTGTACTTTAATCAATTAATAGGGATGACATTGTTATGGAAGCACTATGAAGGGTGTATATTTAAAGTTACAATTCTTGCAACTAAGCAAAACAAGACATTAAAGGAGTACACCTACTGGTTAGGCCACAAATAACGGATTTTGAGCGAAGCAAAAAATCAATTTTTGGGTGAGATAGCCATGACGTGCTGATGGAAGGTTCCTTCAGTAGCTTCCTAAGGGTATATATGACTACAGTAGATATTCCCAGAGAATTAAACTAAAGGTTTCACAGAATTCTAACTTCTGGCGCGAGTACCCATAAGGTTTCCCTTTGGATATCATATATCAACAGGGGACGTATGTATTGACACGCCACATGGCTATCTGCACCCCATCTAGCGTTTTCGCTCCGAGGGGGTAGAGTGGCAATTATGGGAAGAGCCGTTCTAAAAACACTCCTCCTATGCTACTGTTATGGTACCTGGCGATGTGGCTGACGTCCCATCCGTCCGCGCCAACTCCATTCCACTCGGCGTATCTGCCAACCTCCAAGATACAATAAGGAAGGGAAGGGCTTGATAGGTCAGAACAGAGAGTTTTGGGCGGGTCCATCAGGACGTCATAGCTTTCTCACCCAAAAATAGATTTTTCGCTTCGCTCAAAATCCGTTTTTTGGGCTCAAGCCATGACGTGCTGATGGAAGAGTACCAGAGAATTAGTGTATCGTGGGTGTTTTCCCCAAATAATAGTGCCTTTGACTTCCAACCAATATTCCTTTGTTCTGATGACCATAGAGACCGTGACATCTCCGTTGCATGTCACTTTCAGTGGCATAAACTATGACATGGCTTCCTGCCCCCCTGGCAGGGAAGTCCTAATTGGACGTAGGAAGATCTTGAAGTCACCTGAGGGAGAGGACTCAGCCTTGGACGAGGGACTTGTCGGTCTCATAGACATGTCCTGAGAGATGAGTACTTTTGTTGGAACAAAATTATCATAATTCTTAGGTGAGAATCTCCACCAGGAGCAGTATAATGAGATATATCATAATGCTGATAAAATTAGGATAATTAAAACACTGAACAGTAGTATATTTGGATATAGTAGGGCGAAATGAGACGCATTCGATAGCGAAATATCAATTTATTTGGGAGAATTTCGCGATAAAATTAAAAATAAGATGACAACATATTCAACATAAAAATTATTTGGATACAGACATAGGTTGAAGATTGTCGAAGACGAAGATGTGAGATCTGAAAAGAAAAACTTTGTCACAGCACACGTAAGTTCCGGTGGAACTGGAAAGTCTTTGACATCTGAAACACACTTCATGTCCGAAAAACATGTGACACACTTGTAACAGTCTATATCATTTCACCATAAAGAGGAACAGTCTCTAGTGACACTGAGTGGCACTTAAAACACTATGTATCGCACAAGGGTCAACACAGGCACCTGTTGAGTTAAAGTCCCTAATAACTCGCTGTCCTTTGCAGTGTTAAGCAGCAGGTTTTAGTACACTACCTGCGGCTACTACAAACCTTTTGAGTTCTTGCACCTGCTTCGCATAGTGTTTGAAGAACACTTTCGACGATTTCCAGCCTGAGAAGGACTGGAGGCTCTTGAAGTCCATGCTCTGGAAGAAATTTAGGGAAGAGGCGACTTTTCTAGGATCATGACCAGCGGGTGTACTGTCAGGATCTGCTCTGCGAATAAAGTAGGTGATCTTCCCCCGTAATTGTTTGAGTGACAAATCACTTCCCGACGTTTCGCCTTTAAAGAGTTGTCCTCCGCCAAAGTCTGAAGTTCTACGAAGATAGACCTTAAGGCGCTCTACTGGGCATAGAGAGACATCTTCCTTCAGGGGGCAGATTTTCCAAGGCCCCCACCTCTTCGTTGGGAGCTCATTCTTTGCCAGAAACGTTGGGTTAGGGAAGTGGGTAAGTTCCCCTGTGTCGGCGAACTGTATCTGGCCCTCCTCTCTAGAAAGGGCCACTATTTCACTGACCCGCGCTCCCGACGCGAGAGCGAAAATGAAAATCACTTTTTGGGTCAGGTCTTTTAGAGGGCAAGATTCATTGTCCAGGCTAGAGACGAATTGAAGCACCTTGTCGAGAGACCAGGAGATAGGCCTCAGTGGGGGTGCGGGACGGAGTCTAGCACATGCTTTTGGAATTTTGTTAAAGAATTCGTTGGACAGATCAACCTGGAAGGCATAAAGTGATGGTCTTGTCAAGGCCGATTTACAAGTGGAAATCGTATTGGCTGCTAGGCCTTGTCCATGAAGGTGAATGAAGAAGGACATAGAAAAATCCATAGAGATTTCCGAAGGATTCTTCGCCTTGACATAGGACACCCACTTCTTCCAGGAAGCCTCGTATTGCCTTCTGGTAGACATTGTTTTATATTCCTCTAGGAAGTCTAAGCACTTCTTCGATATTCCAAATCTTTTCTTCACAGCTAGTGAGAGAAAATCATGAGATGAAGGTCTTGGGTTTTCCTTGATGAAGCGAAGACAGTCGACTTCTGGACCTGCTGGGAGAGAACTGGGTCCGGCAGGGGGATTAGCTTGGGCTTCAGTTCCAGGATGAGAGGGAACCAATTGCTCCGGGGCCATTTGGGAGCCACTAGGGCTGCCGTTCCCTTGAAGGTTCTCAGTTTGGTGAGGACTTTCAGCAGAAGGTTGGTTGGAGGGAACAGGTAAATCTTGGTCCACCTGTTCCAGTCAAGGGACATGGCGTCCACCGCTTCCGCTTTGGGGTCCTCGTATGGGGTCACATAAAGAGGAAGATGGTTGTTGTCGCTCGTCGCGAAGAGGTCTATTTGCAGTTCCGGGACTTGATGGGAGATTAAGGAGAATGATCCTGCGTCTAGGGACCATTCCGACTCTATTGGGCTTGTCCGTGATAGAGCGTCCGCCGTCACGTTGCGGAATCCTTGTAAGTGAACTGCCGAGAGGTGCCATTTCTTCTTGTCCGCAAGGCGGAAGATGGGTAATAGCACCCGGTTGAGATGGGGCGATCGTGAGCCCTGACGGTTGAGACATCTGACCACCACGGCGCTGTCCAGGGTGAGGCGGATGTGGATCGAGGGACGAGGGGACAGTTTCTTCAAGGTGAGAAGTACCGCCATGGCCTCCAAGATGTTGATGTGGAACTTCTTGAACAGGGGAGACCATGTTCCTTGAACCTGACGTTGGTGGGAGTGACCCCCCCACCCTTCCAGTGAGGCATCCGTGTGGATGGTGATCGACGGAGGTGGTGGTTGGAGAGGAACGGATCTTCTTAGGTTCTTTGTCTCCGACCAGGGTTTTAGGAGTGAACGAAGCCTGGTTGATAGGGGTCTCTTGAGATCTCTTCGAGCGATGGATGCGTTTCGTCTCCAGATGCCCGATGCATCCTTTAGCTGTGCTTTTAGCATTGGGTCTGTCACTGAAGGGAACTGTAGGGAGCCGAGTACTCGTTCTTGTTGTCGTCTTGAGATCCATTGGGATTTTAGAAGTCTCTAGACAGAATCCGCTATTTCCTTCCTTTTCTTCAGAGGGAGGGAGGGGCAGTGTGACTGAAGATCCCAGTGGATTCCCAACCACTGAAACTTCTGAGCTGGAGACAGTCGAGACTTTTTGGTGTTGATTTTGAAACCCAGATGTTCCAGGAACTGGGTCACCTTTTTGCAGGCACGCAAGCATTCTTCTGGCGATGTCGCCCAGATCAGCTAATCGTCCAGGTAGGCCATCACCTGGACGTCTTGAAGACGTAGCTGTTGGACGATCGTGTCTGCGAGCTTCGTGAAGATTCTTGGTGCCACGTTGAGGCCGAAGGGCATGGCCCTGAAGGCGTATTGTCTTCTTTGAATCCTGAATCCTAGGTAGGAGGAAGCTTGATGATTCATTGGAACGTGCCAGTAGGCATCCCCAGGTCTATGGAGACCGTGAAAGCCTTGTGAGGCAGTAGGGCCCTTATCTGTTGGAGGGTCAGCATCTTGAACTTGTTGTTCACAATGAACTTGTTGAGAGGGGATAAGTCCAGAAGACTCTAAGTTTGTCTGAGTCCTTCTTGGGGACGCAAAATAGCCTTCCCTGGAACCTGATGGACTTTACTCTCTTTATCACCTTGTTCAAGAGTTCTTGGACATATTCTTCCAGAATGGGGGTTGATCGTTGGAAGAAATGATGAGAGACTGGAGGAGGTGATACCCAGCTCCAGCCCAGTCCTTTCTTGACGATGCTGTGGGCCCAAGGTTCGAAGGTCCAGCGATCCTGAAAGTGGCGGAGTCTTCCTCCCACCGGAAGCACTTCATTGCTTCTGGTTTCCAGAGGGCTTACCACCTCGACTGCCTGCTCCTCTTCCTCCTCTCCCTCCTCTCCCTCTGGAAGGACGTCGAGAGGAGTCTCTGCCGGAGCGTCTTCCCCTGGGACGAAAGGTAGGGGTCTACCTTTTGTAGGCTGGGGTGAACACTGGTGATTGGGACACTGTCGGCTGAGGGACCAACTGGAAGGTCTGTTGTGGTTGGGCCACTAATTGAGGAGCAGCGGGAGCCGGAAACTGGCGTTTAGCTTGATGCTGTTGGGGGCGTGGCTTGTTGGATTTCTTCTTAGGCTGGGGACCCTCATCCTGAGAAGACTTCCTTTTTCTTGACAAGCCTCACTTATTGAGAAGGTTCCTATTCTCAGTGGAGGCTCTGTCCACAATCTCCTTCACCAGCTCCACGGGAAAGAGATACTTGCCCCAGATGTTCAAGGAGATCAGTTTCCGGGGTTCGTGTCTGATTGTTGCGCCCGCAAACACGAACTCTCTACATGCCCTCCGAGCCTTGATGAAACTATACAGGTCCTTCAGCAAGGTGGCGAGGTGGGTTTTTGCAAGGACCATGTAGACTGTAGGGACCCGAGTATCGGAGGACATTGTCTCGAGGACCACCTGAAGAGACAGAGAGGCAGCCAATCTCTCTTTTGTGTCCAATTCCCGACGGAGGAGGTAATCCGTGAGTTTGGGCAGGTCTTCATTGAACTGACATCCGGCAACGTCAGGTTCCAGCTTCCCGACCGAGAAAGTTAGCTGGATGTCCTTCCATCTCTTGTCGTCCGGGGGTAGGGCGATGGAGAAAGGCCTACATTCCTCCAATGTAGGGCAAGGTTTGTTCTCTTCCACTGCCTTCAACTCAGCTGCCAAGGCCTATTCAGCAAAAGGGAAGACCCTGGTTGGGGAGGCAAGAAATGACGGGTGTTTCTTGCTTAGGGCTGGCACCTTGGAATTGATGTAGCCCCTGCTCTTGAGGCTGCTGGCCAACAGAGCCTGAGCCTTGGCGTGCTCCAGCACAATTACCTCCTTAGGTTCGGTCTCCTCCTTGGAGGATGGCTCAGACTTCAGACGGACGAAGCAGTCCGGGTAGGCCTCAAAGCTAGGGAAGAATTCCACCTCTTCAAGGGGAACAGCACCTAACTTAGCATTAATCATAATGCGTCCGGTAGTGATCGGCATATACTTAGCATGCCACCAAGGGTTTGTAGCTGAGCATTCAGGGAGATCCTTCACCTAGATCTCCTTGGGCGCCTTTTTCATGCTCAGTATCTGTTTCTTGATATTTTCTTCCACCTGGAGGAGTTTTTCGTCCAGGAATGCCATCAAGGCCTGGAGTGTATCCTGGGAACCCGCTGGGGCGGGTGTTGGGGTGGACGACGTAGAGGGGGTCGGCTCCAGGATCGTAACGGAAGCCGTAGAGGGAGCACGGGCGATCTCGCCCTCAGCTCCACAAGGTCCTCTTCTTCCTCCTGACCTCCTTCCATGAGGGTCCTCTCGGTATCGTCGGAGACCTCCGACATCTTTTCTACCTCGTCAAGGTGGCATTTATCAAGGGCGGCCGAGACATCCGGTTCGGCCGGTAGTTGAACCAATGGCATCTCGTCCTTGGGGATGACGGCATCCGCAGATACTTTGGAGAAGAGCAAGACTCTCATCCTTTTGCTTGGGAGGTAGGGCCCCGTGGCGTTCTTTTGGAACCCGCGCACCTACGGGTCCCAATAGCGAAGGTTCCCTTTCAAGGCTGAACAGCTGGCGTGGGATCGGCATGCCCGGTGACCATAAAAGTCCGGGCGACGAACGCTGCAGAAGGCGCTCTCACACTTCACCAGCTCCTCCTGTAAAAGAAAGAGGCTATGAGTACATGAAGTCAATACACAATTGACTTAATTTAATCTTAGATCAGAACTAAGTTTAATTATTTATAATACTGTATAAGATTCCATGTATAAGCCTAGGATAGATAAGCTAGAAAGGAAGGTAGGGAAGACACATACTCGTGCATCCCGCCCAGTCCATTGCCGTGACCTCTCATCGTAACTAATTCCCGAGGGCTAAGTATATCCCGCGTGGAAGGAGAACATCCGTGGAGGATGAGCTAAGCTTAGTCTCCCTACAGAGAACTAGGAACGATGGGAGGGGAAAAAACAGAGTTCATTCAGTTAATGAGAAGGAGGAGTATTCGACCCCCCCTTCGATAGGATAGGCCCCGGCAAAGGACTGCACATGGATGCACAGAATATGAATATGCTGGAAAATTAATTACTGTACAACTATACATAATAGTTTAGTTAAGGGTATCTCAATACCATAAGAGTACTGGTTATTATCCACAGTTGCACAATAATCCCTGCCGGCACCGGGCCGGCAAGGGTAAGGAGTGACTGTCCACTATAATGTACCTGAGTGTCACCGGCAGCCCGGCGGTATGCCGGAATGCTGGGGGCTCACCGGCGACGGCAGATCTCCATCAAGAAGGAACCCTTCTAAGCCAGCAGTCTAAGTGGCAAGGAGCGAGGATGACGCTAAGGATGATGGCAGATCGCCGGCGTGCCGGCAGCTCCGACAGCCGGCAGGCAACCGGCAGCGGCATAGAATACTGACGAGACAATGGTACTGGTAGTTGGTGGGCGCCGGCGAGCCGGCGGCCTTCCCTCCACCTCCGGCGGCAAGTCGGCAGTCATATACACACTGTCTACATTCAATGAGACAGGTAGGAAGTCGGGGTTACTGCCGGCAGTCGCCGGGAGAGGGGGCGGCAGTGGAACGGCACTGACAGAGAGAGAGAAAGATAGGAGGTGGAAGGGGGAAGAAAGGGATAACTCAGTACCCAAACCCTTCCGCCTCCGGAAGGAATGTTCAATGAAAGGAGGGGATGTGGACTTTCATCCAGGGGCAAGGAGGCCGCCGCCGGCACGTTGCCGGCGGCGACTAGGTTGCCTGCGGCGGCCCAAGGGAGGGCCGGGAACACTCAAGAGGGGGAGGTCCTCCTCCGGCAGACCGACTAGCAATGGCAACCCCATAGATCGACTATAGTGGGAAGCGCAGCAGAACGGACAGGCCGAAGAAGGGACAAGGCCAAACACAGCGGGGATGTAGGCCGGCAAGCCAACACAAAGGGATAGAGGGGGGGCGGGTGTAGAGAGAGTTCAGAGGAAGGGGGAGTGCAGAAGGGGCCGAAGTCCCCTATTGCGTACCCCAGGGAAGGGGATTCTGATCAGGGCTAGCTTATCTAGGCCGGAAGAGTACATTCCCCAGCCTAGGGTAGGATAGCCCTGAGTAGGGACAGCACTGGTGTCCTGTCCTGAACTATAATGAAGCAGAATCCCCAATGTCTGCCTAACCTAGGCTAGGAGAACCTGTCTCCCAGGCCAGGAAAGGCAGGGGAAGGGCAAGTCGATAGTCCACAGGGAGGAGGGGTCGTAACCCAGCAAAGTGTGGACAAGGGGTAGGGCTAAGCCCTCCACCTTCGTTCTCCAAGGGACCAGAAGGGGAGTACATTCCCCTAAAGGAGGGATGGAGGCGAACGACTGAAACTCTGAGGGTCTGTCCCCAACTCAAAGTGCACATCTATGGCCAGGAGAAGGGGCAGAAGGGACCTAGCCTAACCTAAACGACAATATCAAGGTTAGGGAGGCCAGGGTGTAGCCAAGGCTACCTCAGAGGGAGGGGATTACCTAGGTAGGTAACCTAGGGGTGAGAGTGAGGAAGTATATAAGAGTCCTAGCATAGGTTAGGTGCCAGGGAGACCCCTATAAACTTCCCCGAAGGTGAAAAAATCATGTATCATTCACTGAATCTTCATTTCACTTATAACACTAGGAACACTAACATATGCAAAAGTAACATGAACACTTAGGCATCTTGCCTAGGGGCTAGGCCAGTAGGCTAGCTAGGGTAGTGAAAACATGATCGCTGAAGGCGAATACTAACACCATAAATTAACTAGTTCCTAGCAATGAAGACTAACTAATATAATCATTAGTAACGGACCGGGAATGTAACTCTGGCTAACTAAATAAAGCATGCGGGGCGAGCAACAGCGTCTCAACATGACGCGTCCGGTGAAGGCACAGCTCCGCCACAAAACACAAGATTTAAGGAAAAGTAATCGTTACTTTACGGCTGGAGCTTATTTAAACAATACAAGAATATGGTACTCAACTTTCCAGAAGAAGGCGAGGCTGAAGGTAAAGACATAACGGCGATGCAAGTCGATGAAAATCGCTCAAGGGGAAATCCGTCTAGAGCAAGGTAGCTACAAGCAGAAGGATGAGGACGGACGTGACGTCATTTATGGCGCCCGTTTGTTTACGTTTCGAGTACCAAAAGTAGCCACGGATGAGTGTAACTGTGGAACGGCTCCCCAGTTATTCTCCACCTTTCCATATCGAAGTGTTAACTCTACATGGGGTGCAGATAGCTATGTGGTGTGTTAATACATGCGTCCCCTGCTGATATACGATATCCTAGAGGGAAACCTTTAGGGTACTCGCGCCAGAAGTTAGAATACTGTGAAACCTTTAGTTTAATTCTCTGGGAATATCTACTGTAGTCATATATACCCTTAGGAAGCTACTGAAGGAACCTTCCATCAGCACGTCATGGCTTGAGCCCAAAAAAGTCTCATTTTTATGGTAGTCGTTATCCCGTTATGTAGATGAAGTGAAGGGCCATAAGTTGTACGTAACATGTACTGTATGCACATTGGACTTGTAATCATTGCTGTAAATCAAAAACATTTGTTTGTTGTATTTCAGCTGGATTCTCTCTCTCTCTCTCTCTCTCTCTCTCTCTCTCTCTCTCTCTCTCTCAACCCAGAAAGTTTCCTTAATGTTGGGTTAAAAGATTAGGAAATACTGTTATTTCTATTTTAAGCAAATAAAAAGTTAGGTCTAGAATTAGAAATATCACATGTCATCAATTAATCTTATGCACACACAGTTTAAAAAATTTTAAATTTTATTTAATGAATAGTAAAGTTATAACATATCAGTTTTAGGTTTTTTATGTATACAATCATATTTACTTATGCTAGGATTCACTTATCCATCCAAATGGGTATATTTGTTGAAAATTATAGACCAAATTTCACTTATACATGACAAAAAATGGAATTAGAATTTTGTAAAAGAAATAAAAACTCCAGAAGATAGATCATTATACATGCTTTTACAACCAAGGAAATTATCTCTCTCTCTCTCTCTCTCTCTCTCTCTCTCTCTCTCTCTCTCTCTCTCTCTCTCTCTCTCTCTCGAATTTTGTAAAAGAAAACAAAATTCCAGAAGATAGATCAATATACATGCTTTCACAACCAAGGGAATTCTCTCTCTCTCTCTCTCTCTCTCTCTCTCTCTCTCTATGTATACATTGGAATTAATGTTATAAAATCCGGAAATTACACTTTGAAATTAATTGGAATATTCAGAAATAGTGATATTTACTGTAATATTTACAAATTTAAAACATACATTCACTATCAAATAAACTTTTTGTATGATTTTAGGGGGTAAATAATTGGTCAGTGCTCTTTTTAGGGTGAAGTGGAAGGGTCCCGAGATATGTATACCTGAAATTATTCATGTTTTCCTAGGACAAGTAGTGGCTCTACATGTAATCTTATTTATTTATTGCAGACTGTCTTCTCACCAATCAGAGGCTGTGGTAGTAACTTCAACACAAGGTAAAGTAATATTCAATTAGTTACCAGTAAAATGTTTGAAAAACCAGGTACTTTTGTAGTAGATAAAAGCTATGCTGATGGGAATATTGATTTGAGTTATGCAAAGTCAATATTTTCCACTTTAAGGAAAATTCATGTCTGTAGAAAGATTATATAATTTTTGTAGCATGATAAAATATAAAGATTTGTATAGGTTGGATTTTATGACGTTCAAATGCATTATGAATAGAATGAAGAATTTTTATATGTTACACATATTGTGTATACAGTAAGTAGTTTATTTTCTATTTCCAACCATTTATATGTTTAGTTTGGAATTACCTTCCAGACGTTGGCTATGTCTGAAATCTCCCAATTTTTTTATCACTTTCTTATGATTGTCTTCTCTGCATATTTTTTTTTTATTTTGATGAATATTTTATCTAGGTCACGTTTTTGTCTACGAAATGCAAGATTTTCAACATTTAACAATTCTTTTCCACAGTACAGTACGGTCCCAAATTATGCGTGTTCGAATTATACGATTCCCCTTTTATGTGATCGCTATTTTTCAAAAATAAATTTTCTGTATCTACCAAGCTGTTCAAAGTCTGCTAGTCAAGCACTACAACATGTATCAAATCTATTGTCTTTTTAAGTATATTGGTAGCCCTAAATACAGTGATTTTTAATCAATGTTACAATGCTAGAGTGGGCGCTGGAGAGGTAGAAGGTGTCATTGGGAAGTATGGCGTACCAGGTGAAAATGAGAGTGGTGAGAGACTGGTAGATATGTGTGTTGAACAAGAGATGGTAATAAGTGCTAGCTTTTTTAAAAAGAAAGATAAAAATAAGTATACATGGGTAAGAGTGGCAAATGGAAGAGTAGTAGAAAGGGCATTAATTGATTATATGTTGATAACTAAAAGAATGTTTGGAAGATTGAAAGACGTGCACGTGTTTAGGGGTATGGCTAACGGTATGTCTGATCATTTTTTGGTGGAAGGAAAATTAGTTGTAGCAAAAGAGTGGGGGAATAGAGTAGGTGGATGTAAAAGGGAGCTAGTGAGGGTTGAAGAGCTAATAAAACCGGGGGTAAAAAGTAAATATCAGGAAAGGTTGAAAATGGCATATGACGAGGTGAGAGTAAGAGAAACTGGTAATTTAGAGGAGGAGTGGAAGTTAGCAAAAGAAAATTTTGTTGGGATTGCAAGTGATGTATGTGGCAAGAAGGTTGTTGGAGGCAGCATGAGGAGGGGCAGTGAATGGTGGAATGAAGGAGTGAAGGTAAAAGTGGAAGAGAAAAAGAGGGCTTTTGAAGAATGGCTGCAGAGTAATAGTATAGAGAAGTATGAAAAATATAGAGAGAAAAATGTGGAAGTAAAGCGCAAGGTACGTGAGGCAAAGAGGGCAGCTGACCTGAGGTGGGGTCAGGGATTGGGTCAGTCATATGAAGAGAATAAGAAGAAGTTTTGGATAGAAATGAAGAGAGTAAGGAAGGCTGGCGCAAGAATTGAAGAGACAGTGAAAGATGGAAATGGAAGGTTGTTAAAAGGAGAGGAGGCAAGGAAAAGGTGGGCGGAATATTTTGAAAGTTTGCTGAATGTTGAGGATAATAGGGAGGCAGATATAATTGCTGTTGCAGGTGTTGAGGTGCCAGTGATGGGAGATGAGAATGAGAGAGAGATTACAATAGAGGAAGTGAGGAGAGCACTAGATGAAACGAGAGTAGGAAAAGCATATGGTATGGATGGTGTGAAAGCTGAGATGTTGAAGGAAGGGGGTGTGACTGTACTTGAATGGTTGGTGAGATTGTTTAATATGTGTTTTGTGTTGTCAATGGTACCAGTAGATTGGGTTTGTGCATGTATTGTACCACTATATAAGGGTAAGGGAGATGTGCATGAGTGTTGTAATTCAAGAGGTATTAGTTTGTTGATTGTAGTTGGAAAAGTGTATGGTAGAGTAATGATTAATAGGATTAAGGATAAAACAGAGAATGCAATCTTGGAAGTACAGGGTGGTTTTAGAAGAGGTAGGGGTTGTATGAATCAGATTTTTACAGTTAGGCAGATATGCGAGAAATATTTAGCAAAAGGTAAGGAGGTGTATGTTGCGTTTATGGATCTGGAGAAAGCATATGATAGAGTTGATAGGGAAGCAATGTGGAATGTGATGAGGTTATATGGAGTTGGTGGAAGGTTGTTGGAAGCAGTGAAAAGTTTCTACAAAGGTAGTAAAGCATGTGTTAGAATAGGAAATGAAGTGAGTGATTGGTTTCCGGTGAGAGTGGGGCTGAGACAGGGATGTGTGATGTCGCCGTGGTTGTTTAACTTGTATGTTGATGGAGTGGTGAGAGAGGTGAATGCTCGAGTGCTTGGACGAGGATTAAAACTGGTAGGCGAGAATGACCATGAGTAGGAGGTAAATCAGTTGTTGTTTGCGGATGATACTGTACTGGTAGCAGACACAGAAGAGAAGCTTGACCGACTAGTGACAGAATTTGGAAGGGTGTGTGAGAGAAGGAAGTTGAGAGTTAATGTGGGTAAGAGTAAGGTTATGAGATGTATGAGAAGGGAAGGTGGTGCAAGGTTGAATGTCATGTTGAATGGAGAGTTACTTGAGGAGGTGGATCAGTTTAAGTACTGGGGGTCTGTTGTTGCAGCAAATGGTGGAGTGGAAGCAGATGTACGTCAGGGAGTGAATGAAGGTTGCAAAGTGTTGGGGGCAGTTAAGGGAGTAGTAAAAATAGAGGGTTGGGCATGAATGTAAAGAGAGTTCTATATGAGAAAGTGATTGTACCAACTGTGATGTATGGATCGGAGTTGTGGGGAATGAAAGTGATGGAGAGACAGAAATTGAATGTGTTTGAGATGAAGTGTCTAAGGAGTATGGCTGGTGTATCTCGAGTAGATAGGGTTAGGAACGAAGTGGTGAGGGTGAGAACGCGTGTAAGAAATGAGTTAGCGGCTAGAGTGGATATGAATGTGTTGAGGTGGTTTGGCCATGTTGAGAGAATGGAAAATGGTTGTCTGCTAAAGGTGATGAATGCAAGAGTTGATGGGAGAAGTACAAGAGGAAGGCCAAGGTTTGGGTGGATGGATGGTGTGAAGAAAGCTCTGGGTGATAGGAGGATAGATGTGAGAGAGGCAAGAGAGCGTGCTAGAAATAGGAATGAATGGCGAGCGATTGTGACGCAGTTCCGGTAGGCCCTGCTGCTTCCTCCGGTGCCTTAGATGACCGCGGAAGTAGCAGCAGTAGGGGATTCAGCATTATGAAGCTTCATCTGTGGTGGATAATGTGGGAGGTTGGGCTGTGGCACCCTAGCAGTACCAGCTGAACTCGGTTGAGTCCCTTGTTAGGCTGAAGGAACGTAGAGAGTAGAGGTCCCCTTTTTGTTTTGTTTCTTTGTTGATGTCAGCTACCCCCCAAAATTGGGGGGAATGCCTTTGGTATATGTATGTATGTATGTATTAACATAATTTCATAATAAATACTATAGCCTATTTAAGGATAAAATTCCACATCAACAATGAAATCAACTGTTAACTGTGCGAGTCCAGCTGACAAAATGTAAACAGAATTGTGGTTACGTTCTCGGCATTCTTTATCTTTCTCGGACCTTTCGATAATTTTAATGATAGTGTAAATGATGGTATATTAAAGCATTATTTTTGTTTAGTACAGTATATATAAAAGCTTTATTTTTCCCTTCAGGCGTGCAAGGTTTTCACGAGTAGACTGGGTTCGTTTATCAGCAGTGAATAGCCTAGACTTCGGTAACGAGTCGGCAATATCTTGTCATATTTTAAACAGTATACATTTGATTTGCAAAGATTGGTTTTGTAGAGTACACGGGATAATTAGAAAAATCTCTTTCTCTCTCTCTCTCTCTCTCTCTCTCTCTCTCTCTCTCTCTCTCTCTCTCTCTCTCTCTCTCTCTCTCTCTCTCTCGGTAAGAAATAAAACCTTAGTTCATATATGGCAACCTGAGTTTAAGAATGAGATTAACATGACTATTGTTAGTTGTGGCGATCAATTCCTCATTTCAGGAGGTACACGAAACAAAAACACTGTATTTGATTACAACAGCTGATTCATTCTCTCTCTCTCTCTCTCTCTCTCTCTCTCTCTCTCTCTCTCTCTCTCTCTCTCTCTCTCTCTCTCTCTCTCTCTCTCTCTCTCTCTCTCTCTCTCTCGTGTTATACAATACTTACAAATAGATGAAGAAACCAAAATCGGTTATCTTAAAGTGTCAATTAAATACGTAACGAAAAAATTATACCGTGTATACATCCATTTCAATCATAGTTGTTCCGTAACCGAAATACAAACCACGCTATTTACATTAAGTTTACCTTTTAGCGTAGCTGAAATGGCGAGCCAATAGAATTTAACGAGGGTGTATTACCCCCGCGCTAGTTAGCAGGGGGGTAGGGGAGTGGTAGCTAGCTACACCTCCCCCCCTCACACACCGGTGAACTGCTTCACTTCGTCTTCGTCCTCGCTTGGCAGCCATTATTTGTTTTGTCTTTACTTAATCACTTACTTTTCTTTTACTCAATATATATGTAAACATTTTTTCATGTTTATGTATATATTTGAGTATAGAAATCAGTAAGTTTCCTTTTCAGAGTTTGTGCTTGTGTGTGTAGTGTACGATATCTCCGTGGAGCCCTCGGCAGTTAGGCCACCATGGTGTAATTTCATGGGTCGCGATCGAGTTTGACTCCGGTCTTTCTCTCTCTCTCTCTCTGAGGTCGTTCACCCTTTTACTACGTTACTTTTACTACGCCTTTGTAGCTTCCTTCCCGTGTGGGGAGGTTGCTACGCCGTACGTTTTGTCTCAATTAGTTTATGAATCTAATTGTATTTGTTGATTTTTCAGCTTTGTAGAACGATTCCTTTCGGGGTTTTCGTTCTTTCTTTAGTGTTCTTTCATTTTTAAATTACATAATTACATAGTTACATAATTATAATTGTTGTAATTCTGTGTTGGTTACAGTTCTCCTTCTGTGAGTGTAAGGGGTTGTGGGGGCACGTGCCTGTTGTGTAATTCTTGTGTTCCTTTCCCTCGTGATTCCTCTTCGGAGCCTTCCCGGGGGAATGAATGTTAACTAATGATTTTTGTTTTATTTTTCACAGTTACCGATCTAGTTCGTTTCTGTAATGTGACAACGGAGTGAGCTGTCTTGTTGAGGCCTGGGGATTCGGCTGTAGCTGCCTCCCCTATAAATCTTCGTCAGGGGCGTGTCTCCTCCTGGAAGTACTCCCGTGACGATTGACAGCTCTCCAGTTCATTTTAGAACACTCAGGAGGCTCGCCTCCTTGGGTGGGTAACTTTCCTTCTGAGGGAAGTTTTTCCTGTCCAGGTTTGAGTTTTTCCCTTTTTTGGGGGGTTCTTCTCTTGCCTTTTTTTCGTGCGACTATGCTCTTGGTGCTGAGCGGTCGCACCTGCAGTTACGCTCAAGGGGCTGGGCAACTGCAGGAGCCCCCTCTTCGGAGGATTGCTCCTTTTAGGTCACTGGCTGACCCGTCTCTTCTACGAAGTTTCTCTTTCGTTCGCGAGAGAGTATACTCATAGAGACTCCTCTTCGGAGGACTCTTCTGCTGTTGTTGCTGTTGGCCGCCTTCGCCGTAAGGCTCACCATCCGCTACGTCGTTAGGGCCTCCCATCTCCCTATAAGGGTGCTAAGAGGTGCCTTTTTGAATCTCCGTATGCACCCTACAACTCCTTTCTTCTTGATCTTCCGCCCCTGGTGCAGATGGACAGCAGTCTGACCTCGTCTTCCGACGGGTAACGGTCTTCCTGACGGACAACGGTCTTCCGACGGACATCAGTCTCCCGACGGACAGACAACGGTCTTCCGACGGACATCAGTCTCCCGATGGACAGACAACGGTCTTCCGACGGACATCAGTCTCCCGACGGACAATGTTCCCTTCGGGGCAAAGGGTTGCCTCCCATGGGGGTGCTTCCCTTGCGTGTCAGGGTTCCCCTGCGCGCCCTTCTGCAGTGTGCTCTCCTGCTCATCAGCGCTTTCTTGATCGCTAGCGCTCTCCTGTTCGCCAGCGCTCTCCTGTTCGTCAGCGCTCTCCTGATGATCGTCTCTGCTGTTCCTGTTGGTTCCTGTTACGCGCCCTGTGCGCCCACGTTCGCCCTCACGATCTAGAACTTCGGTTCAGGTCTTGGACAAGGACTCTTCTTCTACGCACAGGATTCCACGCATTGCCTTCTGCTCGCCAGCGATCACCAGCTCGCCAGCGACCACAGACGCGTCAACGTTCGGCTGCTCGTCAGCGATCTCCTACGCGTCAATGATCGCCATCGATCTGCCACGCGTGTCAGTTCCCCTGGACACCATCAGTAGCGATCTAGCGCTCGCCTGCTGTGGACCACGATCTCCGGTAGCTGAGTCTTGCCGTAGATCTTCCTCCTGCTCGCCAGCGCTCACCTTTACTTCTGTCCTTCTGTGCGCCAGCTTTCTTCAATCGCCAGCGCACATCTGCGCGCCCTTTTCTGCCACGCACCAATGGGCGCCAACGGTTTTTTCTGACCGTCTAGGATCGCCTGATTAACAGCTTGCTTCAGCGCTCACCTTCCTGATGCACCTGCGCGCCTTCTGTTAGCGCGATGCGCGCTAACCATCCCTAGTCTCTTACGCGTTAGTGATCGCCTAGGCGCCTGCGCGCTAGCGTTTTGTTAACGCACCACTGCTCGCCAACGCGCCGTCGCTTGCCGACGCGCCATCGCTTGCCAACGCGCCTTCACTCGCCTACGGGCCATCGCTCGCCAGAACGCACCATTGCTCGTCAACGCGCTATCGCCCGCCTACGCGCCATCGGTCTCCCGACCGCCTGCGCTCACCCGCGCGCCCACGTGCCCGCCCGACCGCACGCCCACGTGCCCGCGCGCCTACGCTCATGCGCGCCTGCGCACATGCGCTCCAATGTTCGCCCGCGCGTGAACCAACGGTATTCCATCGCGCGGACCAATGGTGTTCCGTCGCGCGAACCGATGGTGTTCCGTCGCGCAGACCGACGGTGTTCTGTCGCGCGAACCGACGGTGTTCCGTCGCACGAACCGACGGTGTTCCGTCGCACGAACCGACGGTGTTCCATCGCGCGAACTGACGGTGTTCCATCGCGCGAACGTCGGCTTGATTCTTGCAGTATCCATTGCTCGCCTACGGGTCATCGCTCGCCGACCACCAGCTCTCGCCCTTCCTACCACGCTCGCCCTCCTTCTGCGCTCCTTTGCGCACTTTCGTTTGCGCTCCTGCGTGCCCGCGCATGGGCGCTTCCACGTTCGGCCACGTGCAAACCATTGATTTACCATCGCGCGAGCCCCAGGGCGATTGCGACCACGATTCCCGCCGGGGTTTCGCAACTTGGCCAGCCTGGCGAGTCTTCTGGAGCGTATTTCCAGAACATGGTCCTCACCCTGTAAACGCAGAGCATGACACATGCAAGAGCAGGAAGAATCTTCAGGGAAGTCTGAGCAACATTCTTCTTTCCAGAACCTGGGTTAGCCCTTCCCCGTCATTCCCTGGAAGGGTTTTGCCAGGGAGTTTTCCGTTCGAGATTTCTCCGTCGGCCAAGGGGTGACTGGTTTACCCCTTCCTCTTCTCCATCTCGTGAAAGGGGCTTACCAGGTCCTTTCCCTCCTCGGTTGCGACCCGAGGTTTTGTACAAGGAAGCTCCAGGAAGATCATGGGTACTTTCCTCCTCTCGGGCTCAAGCACCTCGGCACTTCGTCGCCAAGTTTCGAACTTGCGGGCAAGCTCGATGTTGGACCATCTAGACGCAATGACCGAGGGCTTCCTCTCGGGTGTCTCATCCGTGGATGTCGACAAACTCAGACACTCTTCCATCCTTGGGAAGAGCTTGTTTGTGCCCAAGGACAGAGACATGGACAGCGGTTGTGCCGAGGAAGTCGACTTCCGTTTTCACTCCTCCAAGGCGCTTTCTTCCATACCCTGCAGGCCTCCAGCGCCTCTTTCTTTCAGCCTCGTCGGCCTAAGTTATCGGACCGGCTACGGCAGCTAAGACAAGGTGTCCAATAGCAGTCCCCTCCTGTCAGGAACAGGTAGCACGGGAGGCTCTCCCGGGGGGGCATAATCCTAGAGGGAGCGGCAGAGTTCACGAACTCTAGGATTGGCAACCCCCCCTTGCAGGTCTCACGCTGGGAGGAGGCCTAAGGTTACTCATCCGGATAACAGCTTCCCGATGCCGATTCCTGCACGATCTCCGTGATCAGCCAAGGATATCGCGCCTGCCGTCTCTGTCAGCGAATTCAGTGTCACTGAACCTCTATGCCATGGGGTCGGCAAGAGTTTTACCCGTTTGGGCAGAATGATCCATGCCTTAGGAGTAGGTCCTCCATAGGATCGTCGACGGCTTCACCCCCCGGCTTCTTCAGTCGATCCTTTCTCGTAGGAAAGCATCTGAGATGGGAATTCCGTAGTCGACCTCTCAGCTCTGATCAAGTTTGTCGAACAAACTTCGTCCAGCGTGGAACAGCAGAATCGATCAGACTGGTAACGAGGCGGCAGGACTCCTTAGGCCCTGGATCGGAAGGACGGGTACTTCCAGTTTCCATTCCATCCATCTTCCAGGAAGCTCTTGGAATTCAGCCTAGACTACAGGTGTTCCTGCTTAAGATGCGGTGTGGCGATCCCGCCGCGGCATCGCAGGTTTTTCCCCAGAGAACTCTCCCTGCTTTCCTCATGGCCGCTCAGGAGCAGGCTTCCGCCTCCTTCGCCTTTTGGAGGTCTGGTCAACTCCGGTAGGCTCGGGTTCGACCTTCTTCAACGCCGGGACAAGCTTCCAGATCCTTACCATGAGTGAGGGATCATGGTAATTTGTTAGGAGCCTTCTCTACTTCTGCCTCAACATCTGGAGTATCTAGCCATGATATTGAGTCAACGGCCTTACCACGTTGGAAACCCTGCTTCTCGTCCGTCCAGCGAGGTTAAGCAACGTCGGATCTGGTCGGTACTTGGATGGGTGACCGCCTGGGGACGCCAGATGCTGTTGCCTCCTCCTCCGAGCCTTCCCTTCAGTTGACTGTGGCAAGGCTGAGGAGAGTCGCAGTACCTGTTCTCAGTTAAGCAGAGCTTTCAGCCCTACCTTGAAACGTTTCCTAGGTCTCTTTTCCTCATTGACCTGTCTAAAGTCCCGAACAGTCGCCTCAGGATAAGTTCCCTGTGGGGCGGCCCAAGTTCTGGTGGTTTCAAAGCAACGATTAACCGGACTTTCTGGCCCCTATGGGACCAGCGGAACGTTTAGACCTGCAATGGGTGTTGACCTATGGAACCTCTTGATGGGAGTGGATATTCTCGTCCTTTCCCCACATTTTTTATGCTGTTCTTGGACTTGTCAAAGAAAAGGGGGGGGGGGGGGGGGCATGTCCGGTTCAAGCCTATGGTCAGGTCCTGAAGGATACCTCTCCATCATTCAGGCAGACTTAGGGGCCGTAGTCTGGCCCCTCTACAGATCCTACAGCTCCTACCGAGTCGCTCCGTGCGCAACGACTTCATGGTACTGGCGTATTCCAACCAGCAAGGGACGCATTTTCATACCTTCGCATCTTGCAGTAAAGATACTGAGATGATTTGAGATCCTCTCAATACCACTATCGGCTCGCTCATTCCGGGCAGAGGAATGTTCTCTCCGACTATCTGAGCAGAGCCTCGCAGATAGAGTGTACCTGGGGGTCTTTTTCCTTTAGTAACCAGCAAGTCCTGGCCTGGAGGACCTGATCGCGACAGCTTGGAACTTCAAGCTTCCGCTGTTCTTCCCCCCATTCTCAGACCCCAAGACTCTTTGGCAAGATGCATTCCGGTGATGGTGGGACAACATCGACGCCTGCGCCTTCCCTCCTTTGTTGTCTGTTGAGAATGGGTCTCAACAAGACCAGGTTGTCTGTCAACCTTTCAATGGCCCTGAGAGCTCCACTGGGACTATACGCAGAACGGTTTCCGGACCCTCTGCTTCCCCTGACGGAACTCCCGGGAGAGCTTCTCCCACGGCACAGGCTACTCAAACAACCACACTGCAACATCTTTCACGAGCCGGAGCATCGCTTCGGCTTCATGCCTGGAGACACTATGCTTCCTCCTCAAGAAGAGACAACCCGCTATAGTCGCGGGGTGGAGGTCGCGTCATCTGCGATAGTCATCCGCAGGGGTCTACCAGGCGAAGTGGAGAGTCTTCTGTGGTTGTTGTCGTGGGAGAGATACCTCTTCCCTTGAGGCCTCTTCTCCAGCAATAACGAACTTATTGTTTTTCGGCGGGAGGAAACTCCTTTCCGCTCTCGGCCGTGAAGCCTGTCGCTCAGCCTTTTCCTGGCCTTCAGGCTGAAAGGAATAAACTTTTTCCTTCCTGCTGGACCTTTCCTCGCTCATGCAAAGCTGCGAATGTCCCTGCCCCCAGTCGGAGTGAGACCTCCAACATGGAGCATGGTTCGAACTTTTTAGTCCCTTAAGAGATCTTCTCAAGACCCATTACGTCAGGCCTCTGATCGTATTCCGTCTTGGGGCCCCTGCTCACTCTGGCCTTGGCCAGTGTGTAAGCAATCTTCTTGGTCTCGTACGACTCCGCCCTTTCTAAGGAATGGGGGAAGCCAACATTCAGGTTCGCTCCTGAGTTGTTGACTAGTCTCAGAATCTTGAGGTCCCGGCCCTTCGGTCCAATTCCTCCAAGATTTCGAGTCACCATTCTGTATCAGATGACCCAAAACCTTCTCCTTCTTGCCAGTAAAGGAATCGAGGGGTTATCTTTGGGAGCAGCTGCAGTTTGTCCTCACGTGCATCCGGGTTGGGAGCACAAGAAGGACACGGGGGAGAGTCACCAGTATACCTCTTCTGCTCGGACTCAAGGACATTCATCTCGACCTGAATCCAGACCCTCCCCCGTCACGTCGCCCTACAGCACGATGTCGGATACATCGCAACGTCCCTCGCCTTCGAGTAATACTACTCTGTAACGCAGGTACTACAAGCTGGAGTCTGGAAGCGTCTAATGACCTTTGCAGCCCGCTTCCTGCAGGACGTGACCCACAGGAGTATCGATACGTTTCTATCGCTCTGTGGTGGCTACACAACAGCTGGTCTAACCTCAGGCTCCTTTTTGGACAGGTAGCAGAAGGTTGAGGGCATTGTTATCAGGTTTTAGTCTGCATGAATGAAAGAAGTATGTCTGGCCCTTACTTCTTTCTTCATCATCCCCTCTACTGGGAAGCAGCATCCTGGTCTCTGCATAGCTGACCTCAAACCTCTGCAGGTAAACCATGCTTCCTTGTGTTCCGAGTATTGAGTCAATACTGTCGCGTCCCCCATACCCTGACGAGGTGGTATTGGGATCGTCCTAACCCAGAGTTCCTTCTGGAACTCCAGGTCAACTGCCTAGGACGGGTCACACTTCTTCCTTCACACACAAGCTTATGTAGGCCACACGGTTCCTTGCGGAGCAAGGAACTTGTGAGGTGCAGGGACTCCTTTTCTCGAGTGCGACTCACTCGGATTCTGAGTACCCGGGTAAAGCCAAAGCCAGTATGGCTGGGGATTTTCCACCCTTCCTAAGGGGTAAGTCACCCATGTAAATAGCGTGGTTTGTATTTCGGTTACGGAACAAATGACCAATTCGAAGATAATTTGTATTTTTCCTAACCATACAAACTTTAGCTATTTACATATATTTGCCCGCCAGCCCTGTCCCCCAAGACAAGTCCTACCTCTAAGTGAAGTGAAGCAGTTCACCGGTGTGTGAGGGGGGGAGGGGTAGCTAGCTACCACTCCCCTACCCCCCTGCTAACTAGCGCGGGGGTAATACACCCTCGTTAAATTCTAATGGCTCGCCATTTCAGCTACGCTAAAAGGTAAACTCAATGTAATTAGCTAAGGTTTGTATGGTTAGGAAAAATACAAATTATCTCCGAATTTGTCATCTTAAAATACAGTATCCGTTATCGTCATCAAACCACAATTTTTTAGGAAACATCATTTTATTCTAGAAAATTGCTACTATTTAAATACAGTGGTACCTCTACATACGAATTTAATCCGTTCCACAACCGACTTCGGGTGTAGAAAATGTTCGGTTGTAGAAACGAATTTTCTCATAAGAATACATTGAAATAGGATTAATCCGTGGTTGAGCCCAAAAACCTATGATAACTCCTTAATAAATTACTACACATAATTACACATGATAATAATGTACACTAAATTAGATAATAGACATGTAAAAAAGAATAATTATAAAGAAATAATAAATAAGAAACTGGTTTTTAGCGTCACTTTACCTAAGAAAGTCCAGCGCTGGTGTCTGTCTTGCTATGCAGAGAGGAGACTGATGGGCGGCGAGGAGGTAGAGAGGGTGACTACGCTAAACGTACACTACCGTAACTTATTCTAACTTACACTAAGTGAACTTTAACCTAACTTAGCTTATTTATTTTTTTTATTTTTATATTTTATATTTTTTTTACATTTTCTTTTTTTCTTTTTGATGATTAATTTTAATCACTTTCACTCTACACTTTAAATTGATTGAATTTTTTTCTCTTCAATCTTTGCTGTTTTCTTTGTTTCACTTTCTTTCGCTTCACTCTTTGCCATTTTCTTTGAACCACTTCTTTCCTCTTCATCACGAGTTTGCTTCGTAGTTTTTTTAAAGAAGCTATCGATAGAAAGTTGCTTGGTACAGCTTTTCAGAATGTTTCAAAAATAAGTTAGGGAAACATCATCGAACTGCGCAACTACACGACAAACCTGCAATTTTTTTGGATGGTATTTATCGATGAAGTCGACCACGTCTTGATATTTTCCTAATACCTCTTTTATTTGTGCCGAACCTAACACATGTTCTACCTCCTCGATCCCTTCCTTGTCATCACTCATGTGCTCAGACATAGCATGGAGTTCCTTGAGCTCCTCTGTAGTAAGTTCGTCATGATGTTCTTTTGCAAGTTCACTCATGCTTTTCAATAATTCCTTGCTTCACTTCTAAGGAAAGCATTTCCTTATTCCTTTTCTCACCACTACCACTACCACTACCACTTGCGAAACTAAGCCTTTTAGGACCCATGATTTACGTAAAATACCGTAAAAGGATGAACGTAAAAAATCACCATTAAAATACAGTTAATAGCAGAACGCAGAGGGCACAACCACACGAAGCCGACGAGAACAGAGGAATGTCCCAAGTAACGCTAATTGAGGGTCCCTCCAAGGTAGAAATGCTGCCTTCTATCGGCGGAAATAAAAAATACATCCGGCGCTATGAGTACCATCTACGTGTACGGGTATTGTTTACTTCGGGTGTCGAAAAAAAATTCGGGTGTAGAGTAGGAACGTGTTCGAATTGTACTTCGCGTGTCGAAAAATTCGGATACAACTGGTACGACTAAAATTGCTTACTTCGTGTGTCGAAATAAAATTCGGGTGTAGAGTCGAAAAATTGCTCGAATTTTACTTCGGATGTTGGAAAATTCGGATGTAGATACGTTCGTGTGTAGAGGTTCCACTGTAGTTAATTGCGCTTTAAGAAAACATGTACATTTGTTTTTGAATTTCGGGTGTGTTTTAAAAATCGAGTTTTTTCCGTAACCGAAATACAAACCACGCTATTTAATTAGGGTATTACTTTCGGCATAGCTGAAACGACGAGCCATTAGATTTTTAACGTGGGTTTACTACCCCCTCGCTAGTTAGCAAGGGGGTAGGGGAGGGGTAGCTAGCTACCCCTCCCCTCCCTCACACACCGGTGAGTAGCTCACTTTGCTTTTGGCTCGGGTGATGAACAGGTGTGTCTGCTCTCAGCCTCGCTTATTGACAGCCTTAATTTTTTGCTTTTTCTTTACAGTGTGTGTTTGGAAGTTGGCCTCTACCATTATGCGGAAGTGCCCCAGATTACCTGACCACCCTTGTGGTACATACATGTCAGTGGTCGAAACGGACCCTCACACATTGTGTCCGTTCTGCAGGGGCCAACGGTGTGATAGAGACAAATTATGTAGTGAGTGTAGGGAGTGGTCTACCTCCCAGTGGGAGAGGTTTTCCTGGCGCCGGAAGAAGTCTAAAGTGGATCTTTCTCTTTTAAGGGTTTCCTTGAAGAAAGAAAATTCCAAGGACTCTTCTTCCGTAGCCCGAACCTCCTCCGAAGCTCCCGCTCAAGCGGCCTCTTCCGAGAGACCGTCGAGTGGTAGCGTAGGCCGTTCTTTTGTTGACCGACCTCAGGGTTCGGGAGAGGGAGTTGCCTCCCATAACGAGGCAACTCCTCCTCCTCCCTCGGGGGAGGATTTATCATTTAACACTTTTGCTAATGATGATTTGTTGCAGCTTTGGGCATCCTTGGGGCTTAAGGGCTCGCCCTCCAGGGAAGCCCTGTTTGACTTAATCCAGTTGGGGGCTGCTGTCAAACAGTCGCCGGTGATAGCAGAGGTTGACCCTCTGTCTATCGTCGACGTTGCTATGGCAGGGGCCTCCGACGAGTTGGGTCAAACCCCTGCCTTGGTTCTCGATGCAGCTGAAGGCTTAGTTCCTCCCTCCGAACATCCTTCGAGGGAGGAGCTAAGTCCTACGGTCTCTCCTGCAGGTGATTATCCCCCTTGGGGGAGTTCACTGACAGAGGCTCCTCTTCGGAGGACTGATGATGGTCTGCCTGCCACCCCCAGAGGACGTATCCGTCGGAAGGCTCGCCCTCCTCTTCGCCGTAGAGGCCTTCCTTCTCCTCACAAGGGAGTTAGGAGGCGCCTCTTCGGCTCTTCTCCGGCGCAGTCCCCCGCAGAGGATCTTCCTCGCTGTGCACCAACCGTTGCAGTTGCATCCTTGGACCTCTCTGCCGATCGTTCTCCTTCGCCTGCCAGACCTTCGGACCTGCCGTCTCCGTTCCTGGCTGCTGACGCGCTTTGGGCGCCCACGCATCCTGTTTTCTAACGGGCACCGGTCCCCCCGGGGCAAAAGGAGCTTTCTCACAATGTGAGCAAGCCCCTTAAGCGCCAGGTATCCCCTGCGCTTCAACGTTCTCCTGCGCGCTTGTGCGCAACTGCGCACAAGCGCTCGCCTGCAGTGAAGCCCTCTCTACTCAGAATTTCATCCTCGGAGACAACGCCCCAGAGACCTTCTGCATCTGAGACTACTTGCCATCGCTCTCCTGCTCGCCAGCGCTCTCCTGTTCGCTAGCGGTCTTCCCCTCGCCAGCGTACAACAGCGCGCCCTCATCCTGATGCGCGCCCCGCGCGCCCACGATCTCCTGCTCGCCAGCGCTCTTCACCTGCGCGCCAGCGTTTGCCTGCACGCCATCGTTCGCCTGCGCGCCCACGATCTCCGGATCTGGGCGCAAGAAGGAATAACTGAGTTTCTCCTTCTCTTCAGTGTTCGCCTACATGCCATAGGACCTCGCCAGCTCGTCAGCCATCGCCTACGCGCCATCACGCGCAGACACCAGATCCTGATGTGTGCCCTCCTGCACGCCCACGCGCTACGGGGTACACCCCTGCGCGTGGGCGCTCGCCTAGATCTCGCCGAGATCCTGCTCGCCTAGAGCTCGCCGAGATCCTGCTCGCCCACGCGCTCGCGAACAATCTCCATCGCGCGTGCAATCGCCTGCACCCCCGGCTGCGCTTCCTGCTTCTTCAGATCGCGCATCTGCGCGCCATTGATATCCTGAGCGCCCACGCGCTCCTTCGCCTGCGCGCCACCGCTCGCCAGAGCACCAACGCGCTCTCTCGCCATCTCGGAGATCTCCTACGCGCCCGCGCCCACCCTCACCTGTGCGCAGTCGCTCACCTACACGCCCTACGCGCCATCGGTCGTCTGCGCGCCATCGCTCGCCTGCGCATCATCGATGGTTCCCCAGGCTTCTTCAGTCGACTCTTTCTTGTAAAGAAGGCGACTGGATGCTGGAGACCAGTCATCGACCTCTCAGCCCTGAACAGGTTTGTCAAACAAACCCGTTTAGCATAGAGACGGCGGACACGGTCAGACTTGCGGTGAGACCACAAGACTTCATGTGTACACTGGACCTGAAGGACGCGTACTTCCAGATCCCAGTCCATCCGTCTTCAAGGAAGTACTTAAGATTCAGCCTAGACAACAAGATTTACCAGTTCTAGGTGCTGTGTTTCGGTCTCTCCACAGCACCTCAGGTATTCACCAGGGTGTTCACACTGATTTCTTCGTGGGCACACAAGATCGGCATCCGTCTCCTCCGCTATCTGGACGACTGGCTGATCCTGACAGACTCGGAGTCGACCCTTCTTTGACACCGAGACAAGCTTCTGGGACTTTGCCAAGATCTAGGGATCATGGTAAATCGCGAGAAGTCTTCTCTGCTTCCAACTCATCGACTGGTATATCTAGGCATGATCTTGGACACCAATCTCCACAAAGCCTTCCCATCAGACGACAGGATAGCAAGGCTGAGGAGGGTCGCAGTTCCTTTCCTCAGACGAGAAGAACTCCCAGCCCAATCGTGATTACGTCTCCTCGGTCACCTTTCTTCTCTGGCCCGTCTAGTTCCAAATGGTGTTTCAGGATGAGATCCCTGCAATGGCGACTCAAGTCCCGGTGGAATCAAGGACACGATTCCCCGGACATCTTGCTCCCAATGGGTCCTGCGGAACGGACGGATCTTCAGTGGTGGTTGACAGAGAAAAACCTACGAAAGGGAGTGGATCTTCTCGTCCTCCCCCCGGATTTGATGCTGTTTTCGGACGCCTCAAGAAAAGTGTGGGGGCCCCACGTTCTGAACCACAGGACCTCAGGCCTATGGTCAGAATTAGAAAAGTGCCTCCACATAAACCTGCTAGAAATGAAGGCTGTGTATCTGGCACTTTAGCAGTTCCAACAGTACCTGGCAGGTCAGATCGTGGTGGTGATGAGCGACAACACCACGGTAGTGGCTTACATCAACAAGCAGGGAGGTACCTTTTCACAGCAGCTATCCCATCTTGCAGTAGAGGTACTGAGATGGACCGAAGTCCACTTGATTCCACTATCAAGTCGCTTTATTCCAGGCAAGAGGAATGTGCTCGCCGACAGTCTGAGCAGGGCATCTCAGATAGTGAGTACCGAGTGGTCTTTGGATCGTCTAGTAGCCAGCAAAGTCCTGACTTTGTGGGGTTCCCCGACGGTGGATCTGTTCACGACCGCCTTGAATTTCAAGCTCCCGCTGTACTGCTCCCCAGTCCCGGACCCCAAGGCACTCTGGCAAAATGCCTTTCAACAACGGTGGGACAACATCGACGTCTACGCCTTTCCCCCGTTCTGTCTGTTGAGAAGGGTACTCAACAAGACCAGAATATAGGTCAACCTTTCAATGACCTTAATAGCTCCGCTATGGCATCACGCAGAGTGGTTCCTGGACCTTCTGCAGCTCCTGATGGAACTCCCGAGAGAACTTCCTCCTCGACACGAGCTACTCAGACAACCACATGCCAACATCTTCCACAAAGCCGTAGCATCGCTACGACTTCACGCCTGGAGACTATCCAGCGTTTCCTCACAGAGAGAGGATTTTCGCAACAAGTTGCGGAAAGGATGTCTCGATACCTGCGAAAGTCATCTGCAGGGGTCTACCAGGCAAAGTGGGGAGTCTTCTGTGGTTGGTGTCGTGGAAGGGGTATCTCTCCACTTGATGCCACTATTCCAGCAACAGCGGAGTTTCTCGTGTATTTGCGAGAAGAAATGTGCCTTCCAGTCTCGGCAGTGAAAGGCTATCGCTCAGCCTTAAGTCTTGCCTTTAGGCTCAAAGGAATGGACATTTCCTCTTCGCTGGAACTTTCTCTACTCATACGTAGTTATGAACTTACCTGCCCCCTGTCGGAAGTGAGACCTCCTCCATGGAACGTGGTTTGAGTCCTCAGGTCTCTGAAGAGACCTCCTTTCGAACCATTACGCCAGGCTTCTGATCGCCACCTGACTTGGAAGACGGTTTTCCTGCTTGCTCTAGCCTCGGCCAAGCGATTCAGCCAACTTCATGGTCTCTCGTATGACATCACCCATTCAAGGGGATGGGGGGAGGTAACGTTCAGATTCGTCCCTGAGTTTGTAGCTAAGACTCAGAATCCAGGAGTTCCGGACCCCCGATTTGACTCCTTCCAGATTTCGAGTCTCCGTTCTGTAACAGATGACCCAGACCATCTCCTACTGTGCCCAGTAAGGAGTCTGAGGCTCTACCTTAAGAGAACAGCTGCAATTCGTCCTCGGGTGCAAGCATTGTTTTTGAGCACAGGAAGGACGAAGAGGAGGGTCACTAAGAATACAATCTCTGCTTGGATTCGCAGGGTTATCCACCATTCCCTGAATCCTGACCCTCCTCCGTCACATCGCCCTAGGGCACATGATGTCAGGGGCATCGCTACGTCCCTGGCATTCAAGAGAAATTACTCTGTGACGCAGGTTCTACAAGCAGGGGTTTGGAAGCGTCAAACGACCTTCACAGCCCACTGCCTGCAAGACGTGACCCACAGGAGGCTCAATACGTTCTCTATCGGCCCTGTGGTGGCTGCACAACAGCTGGTTTAAACCTCAGGCTCCTTAATGGACAAGTAGCAGAGGGTTGAGGGCATTGTTACCCAGTTTTAGTCTGCATGAATGAAAAGGTATGCCTGGCCCTTATTCTTTTCTTCATTCTCCCCTCTCTTGGGGAAAGCAGCATCCTGGGTTCTCTGCACAGCTGACCTCAAACCACTGCAGGTAAACCATGTTTCCTTGTTTTCCTAGTATTAAGTTAATACTGTCACGTCCCCATACTCTTACGAGGTGGTATTGGGATCGTCCTAACCTAGATTTCCATCTAAAGGACTCCAGGTCAACTTCCTAGGACGAGTCACACTTCACTCGTTCACACACTAGCTTACGTAGGCCGCGGTCCTTGCAGAGCAAGGCACTTGCGAGGTGCAGGGACCCCTTATCTTGAGTTCTACACACTCAGATACTGAGTCCCCGGCCAAAGCCAGTACGGCTGGGACTTACCACCCTACCTAAGGGTTAAGTCACCCTAATTAAATAGCATGGTTTGTATTTTGGTTACGGAACAAATGACAAATTCGTAGATAATTTGTATTTTTCCTAACCATACAAACCTTAGCTATTTAATCAAACTTGCCCGCCAGCCCTGTCCCCCGGGAAGTCCTACCTCTAAGCAAAGTGAGCTACTCACTGGTGTGTGGGGGGGAGGGGTAGCTAGCTAACCCTCCCTTACCCCCTCCTACCCTCCCCTACCCCCTCGCTAACTAGCGAGGGGGTAGTAAACCCTCGTTAAAAATTTAATGGCTCGTCGTTTCAGGTACGCCGAAAGTAATACCCTAATTAAATAGCTAAGGTTTGTATGGTTAGGAAAAATCCAAATTATCTATGAATTTGTCATATTGCTGACTTCTTTTTGTTTAACTTTTGGCTGTGATCAGATCAGCTGATGTCTAGCTGTCGCTCTCAATAATATGCGCTTACGAATTTAGTAACAAAGGGATTTTGACGAAGGAAAAATCTATTTCTGGGGAGATACCTGTGACGCCCGATGAAAAGGTCCTTTTTGGGCTCAAGCCATGGCGTCCTGATGGAAGGTTCCTTTTTGGTAGCTTCCTTGGGTATAAGACTACTAAGATATTCCCAGAGAATTTAACCACAGGTTATCACAGAATTCTAACTTCTGGAGCGAGTATCTCAAAGGTTTCCCTTTAAGACATCGTAATTTCAACAGGGGACGCATGTCTAAACGCGCCACATAGCTATCTTCACCCCGAACAGAGTTAATGCTTCGGTGTGTAAGAGTAGAGAATAGCTGGGAGCCGTTCCACAGCTAATCTCACTCGTGGCTACTACTGATACTCGAGACGTAAACAAACGGACGCCATTGCTCTAATGACGTCACGCCCGTCTTCATCCTTTGTTTAGTAGCTGCCCTACTTAGACGGATTTTCCCTGTGTTAACTTTATCGTTTTGCATCTTCGCTATGTCGTTACCTTCAGCCTCGCCTTCTTCTGGAAAGTTGAGTACAAGGTTCCAGTATTGTTTAATTAAGCTCTGGCCGTAAAGTAAATATTACTTTTCGAGATAATTGCTGTTTTGTGGCAGAGCTGTGCCTCTACCGGACCCGCCATTTTATGGCGTCGTTGTTGTTATGCATGTCTTATTTAGTTAGCCACAACAACGTTTCCGGCATTATATACTAATCGAATACATTAGTTTATTTAGTCTTCATAGCTAGGAACTTTTATATCGTGTTTAGACGCTTTTTATCGGTCATCGATTGACCTCATACCAGTCGGCTACTATAGCCCCCAGGCCAGGAGCCTACATACAAGTGTTCATGCATGATTTATTAGTGATCCTAGACTAAGTTATGAAGATAGTGGCATTATTTTACAATACTTTTGACAGTGATGCAAATGTTTTCGCCTTCAGGGATCATATAGGGGATAGGCTAGTCAGTGACTCTTTCTAGCCTAACCTAATGTTAGGACCCCTATATGCTTCCTTCATCCCCTGCCTTGGCATTCCCTCTATTTAGCCTTGATTCCTTTTCTGAGTAAAGGGATTAATTGTCTAATAGAGTATATATCGCCTCTCTGTCCTCCCTAAAGGAATGAACCCCCTTTAGGGTTGCGTCCGAGAGTGAGGTTAGGCTAGCCTACCTCTATGGCAGGATAGTCTATGACTTTCCTGCGATAGCGATATGTCTTCTTCCTTTCCTAGTTCAGGACTCTTAGCCCTGTTCTAGGTTAGGTTAGGAAGGTTTCTCTGTTCCATGCTGAAACTGTACTCTTGCACCGTTTTAGCTGATCTGCCTGATCTTAGGTTAGGGAGTGCCCTCCCTTTCCTTAGTGGCCGCTCTGGTACAGAAACCCTTCCTGGGAAGACTTCTCTCTTCTCCCTCCCCACCTATCTCTTGTATAGCCTAGCCTATGCTTAGGTTAGTTTATACCCATCTGTCCCCTGTCCTACAACTCCTCCTTAGGGTGGAATAGTAGGGCTACCCGAGCTTCCTTGTGCAGTCCGCTCTGGTACACATACCTTCATAGTGTCCTATAAGGTTAGTTACTAGTGTAGTCCTGCATATGGGAGTCTCCCCCCCCTTGGGTGTTCCCTAGCCCTCCCTTGGGCTACCTTGCTCCCGGTCCCTAGTGACCCCTGCTCATGGATGTTAGAGCCTGCCTCTATCATGGGTACACCCCCTCAGGGAGGGGGAGGGATGTTTGGATTCCTGATGGTACTTCCTACATCCCTTCCCCCCTCCCCCCTGTCTCTCTCCCTATCCGGGTGCCGGTCTCTTGCCGCCTCTACTGTCGGCAATACCTGCCTCCTACTTGGTGACTCTCCCTAACCTTGCCGCCAGCCCCCCGTGTACCGAGGGACTGCCGGCTGCCGCCGGCTACTACCGGCGGCTCTCCTCCTCCTAGCTTGTCGTCCGCTTGCCGGTCGGCCGCCGGAGTGCCGGCATATACTGCCGGCAACCCGGTACAGCCTTAACCATCCTTATCCCAGTCACCAATCTGGCATCCTCCGACTGCCGGAGCCGCCGCTCCCTGCCGGCGTGCCGCCGTTGTGCCGGAGGCCGCCATCCTGGTATTTGACTGACTTTGAACATTGTCTGTCCTAATGCCAGAATCTATGCTGGAGCGAGCTCCGGCATGCCGGCGGCTTGCCGGATGCCCCGGAGGCGTCAAGAATACTTGCACCCCCTTCCTGTAGCTATCATAAGACTATGATAGCCCTATATCGCAAACAGATAAGCTGCTTCTGCTATTAAGATCAGTACCTAGTACTGCTCTATTAGTGATCATGCTGTCTCTTTGCATTCTTCTAATTCCAGCATGCTATGTGCATCTTAGCACGGCTGGTTGCCAGAAGCAGTTACCTTTTAAATGAGGCCTTCTGGCCCTTATCTGGGAACCGAATGAATTCGGTCCCAATCTTGTCCTTGGTTTTTTCCATGGAATTCCAAAATACTTGGAATTCTAGGGAATTATATCCAGTGCCCTCGGTCACTCGGGTTATCCAGGGACCAAGCTTATGGTAACCAGCCGGGCGAGATGCATGGAGCATGTTCTCCTTTACTATTTTCATTCTCTATGCATCACACCTTCATTAAGTTAAAATTAATAATTAATATTAACTTAGTTTAAGAGCCATTCTTATGACTCCCCCATACTCATTTTCTCTTTCTTCCACAGGAGGAGCAGATGAAGTGTGATTTCGCCTTCTGCGCTGTGAAACGCCCGCAGTTTTACGGGCATACAGCTTGCAGGACTCACGCCCCTTGTGCAGACAAGAAAGGGGATTTGAAGTTTTGGAATCCACTGGATTGTACGGTCTGTCAGGCTCACCTAGTTGAGGCCTTCCATAATCCTCCCTCAGCGGAGATTAGAGACATTTCTCGTGAAAAGCTGCGCAAGTGGGTGCGTGGCTTCCAGAAAAATGCTACCGGACCGTACCTGGCCACCGAAGAACTGAGGTCACTATTGTTCCCTAAGGCCTCCCCTGACTCAGTGGTACCCAAAGACGTGATCCCCACTCTCCAAATTACGGTGGAACCTGATGTAGTCATGGCTCAGTCCATGCACGAGTGTCGTTTGGATTCCGAAGATGACGAACAGATTTCGGATGTCTCGGAAGACACGGAGAAAACTCTTATGGCTCAAGGAGCCGAAGATGACGAAGACAAGGTGGAATACACCGAGTCGGAGCAAGAGGTCGCTCCCCCGTCCATCCCCCCTCCTACTCCTACACCGACGGAAATGTCTATTCCGTCTACCTCCTCGACTCCGGATCCTTCTTCTTCCACTCAAGAATTGATCCGACTGATTAGAGCCGTCATGGACGACAGGCTGAAGGAGAACCAGGAGTCCATCAGGTCGATGATAGGATCCAGAGAGCCGAAGAAGATTTCGGTCAAGGATCTCCCCGCTTGCTCTCATGCCAACCCGTGGAGGTATGCAGAGCATATGGTTATTGCGACCGGCAGGATCTTTGTCAGTGATAAGATCGGCACGGTCCCTTTGGAAGATGTGGAGTTCTTCCCAAGCTTTGAGGCCTACCCGGACTGTTACGTCCGGCTTCGTTCCGAACCTGCCTCGAAGGAAGAGACCGAACCTAAGGAAGAAATAGTGTTCGATCTCGCAAAGGCCCAGGCTATGCTAGCCTCCGCATTCAAGAGTAGAGGCTTTACCTGCTCTAAGCTTCCGGCATTGAGCAAGAAGCACCCTACTTACGTTGCACCTGATACTGCGGTTCTTCCATTCTTGGAAAAGGCCTTAGCTGCATGCCTTAAAGCGGCGGAAGAAGGGAAACCCTGCCCTGCACTGGAGGAGTGCAGACCCTTCTCCATCGTGACCCCCCCTGACGCTCGACACTGGAAAGATGTTCAACATACTTTCGTCGTGGGAAGGCTCGATCCTGACGTCGCCGGACGTCAGTTTAATGAAGACCTCCCAAAGCTCAACGATCACCTCCTTCGCCGGGAACAAGACACGAAGGAGAGGCTTGCGGCATCTCTTTCTCATCAAGTCCAACTGGAAGTTATGGCCTGTGACACTAGAGTACCAGATCACTACATGGTACTCTCCAAATCCCACTTACTGACGGTAATGAAGGACTTGTACCACTTCATAAAGGCTCGAAGAGCCTGTCGTGAATTCGTGTTTGCCGGTGCCACCGTGAAACACGAATCCCGGAGGCTGATTTCCTCCAACATCTGGGGAAAGCACCTGTTTCCTTCTGACCTTGTGAAGGAAATCACTGACAGAGCCGCCACGGAGAATAGGAACCTTCTCCACAAGTGGGGCATGTCCAGGAAAAGGAAACCGTCTCAGGACGACGGACCTCAGCCTAAGAGGAAACCCCAAAAGTCAAAACCCCAGCAACGTCAGCAAAGACGTCAGTTTCCGGGACCCGCTACCTCCCAAGTGATTGCCCAACCACAACAGACCTTTCAATTGGTCCCCCAACCGGTGTTGTCACAGTCACCGGTCTTCACCCCTGCCTTTGAGCAACCATCAACTACCTTTCATGCCAAAGGTAGAGGCTCATTCAGGGGTGCAAGCAAAGACGCATCTCGCCGTCCCTCCAGAGGTAGAGGAGGAAAGGGAGCTAGCGGCCGAGGCAACAAGTCCTCGGGACACCAGAAGCAATGAAGTGCTTCCGGTGGGAGGAAGACTCCGCCAATTCCAGGATCGTTGGACCTTCGATCCCTGGGCACACAGCATCGTCAAGAAGGGTCTAGGCTGGAGTTGGACTCAACCACCCCCAATCTTCCAGCAATTCTTCCAGCAATCAACCCCCCTTCTGGAAGAATATGTTCTAGACCTCTTGAACAAGAAGGTGATAAGGAAGGTAAAGTCCACCAGGTTCCAAGGGAGACTGTTTTGCGTTCCCAAGAAGGACTCAGACAAACTCAGAGTCATTCTGGACTTATCCCCCCTCAACAAGTTCATAGAGAACAACAAATTCAAGATGCTGACGCTTCAACAAATAAGGACCCTTCTGCCTCAAGGTTCCTACACGGTCTCTATAGACCTGGCGGATGCCTACTGGCACATTCCAATGAACCATCACGCTTCCTCCTACCTAGGATTTCGACTCCAAAGGAAAAGCTACGCCTTCCGGGCCATGCCCTTCGGCCTCAATGTGGCCCCTCGGATCTTCACAAAACTGGCGGATGCCATAGTACAACAGCTCCGCCTAAGAAACGTCCAGGTGATGGCCTACCTCGACGACTGGCTAGTCTGGGCTCCATCGCCCGAAGAGTGTGCAAAGTCTTGCAACGAAGTTACCCAGTACCTAGAACACCTGGGATTCAAGATCAACGAGAAAAAATCTCGCCTCTCTCCAGCTCAGAAGTTTCAGTGGTTGGGAATCCACTGGAATCTTCAGTCACACCGCCTTTCCATCCCCCAGAAGAAAAGGAAGGAAATAGCAGGGTCTGTCAAACGACTACTGAAATCCAAACGCATTTCAAGACGACAGCAGGAACGAGTTCTAGGCTCTCTACAATTCGCCTCAGCGACAAACCCAGTGCTTCGTGCACAGCTAAAGGATGCCGCGGGAGTATGGAGACGCTCGGCATCCATCGCTCGAAGAGACCTCAAGAGACGGCTTCCAAACAGACTGCGACGCCTCCTAAAGCCGTGGTCGGAAGAAAAGGCCCTGAAAAGGTCCATTCCTCTCCAACACCCTCCTCCATCACTCAACATCCACACGGATGCCTCACTGGAAGGTTGGGGAGGTCACTCCCACCAAAAACAGGTTCAAGGTACCTGGTCTCCACTATTCAAGACGTTCCACATAAACATCTTGGAGGCCATGGCGGTCCTTCTAACACTGAAGAAGTTATCCCCGCCGCCCTCGATCCACATCCGTCTAACCCTAGACAACTCGGTGGTAGTTCGTTGTCTCAATCGCCAAGGCTCAAGATCGCCCCAGATAAATCAGGTGCTTCTCCCAATCTTCCGTCTGGCAGAGAAGAAGAAGTGGCACCTGTCTGCAGTTCACCTACAAGGATTCCGCAACGTGACAGCGGATGCTCTATCTCGGACAAACCCGATAGAGTCAGAATGGTCTCTAGACGCAAGATCGTTCTCCTTGATCTCTCTCCAAGTCCCAGAACTTCAGATAGATCTCTTCGCAACGAGCGACAACAATCAACTTCCTCTGTACGTAGCCCCGTACGAGGACCCCAAAGCAGAAGCAGTGGATGCCATGTCACTGGACTGGAACAGATGGTCCAAGATCTATCTGTTCCCTCCCACCAACCTTCTGTTGAAAGTCCTCTCCAAACTGAGAACCTTCAAAGGGACAGCGGCCCTAGTGGCTCCCAAGTGGCCCCGGAGCAACTGGTACCCCCTGGTCCTGGAGCTGCAGCCCAAGCTGATCCCTCTCCCGGGCCCAGTTCTCTCTCAACAAGTACAGAAGTCGACTGTCTTCGCTTCATCATCGAAAATCAAGGACCTTCATCTCATGATTTTCTCTCCCTTGCCGCAAAGAAGAGGTTTGGGATCTCGAAGAAAAGTCTAGACTTCCTAGAGGAATACAAGACCGAATCCACGAGACGGCAATATGAATCATCCTGGAGGAAATGGGTCTCCTTCGTCAAGACAAAAAATCCTAAAGAAATCACGATTGATTCTGTATGTCCTTCTTTATTCACCTTCATGGACAAGGATTAGCAGCCAATACGATTTCAACCTGCAAATCGGCCTTGACTAGACCAATTCTATATGCTTTCCAAATTGATCTGTCCAACGACATCTTCAACAAACTACCAAAAGCATGTGCTCGCCTACGTCCAGCACCCCCTCCGAAACCGATCTCCTGGTCATTAGACAAGGTACTCCATTTCGCCTCCAACTTGGTCAACGATTCATGCCCCCTCAAGGATCTGACTCAGAAAGTTATATTTTTATTTGCTCTCGCTTCGGGAGCTCGAGTCAGCGAAATAGTGGCATTATCAAGAGAAGAAGGACACATCCTGTTTACTGATTCAGGAGAAGTGACCCTCTCCCCTGATCCGACGTTTCTCGCTAAAAATGAATTACCCACCAAAAGATGGGGCCCTTGGAGAATATGCCCCCTGAAGGAGGATGTCTCTCTATGTCCAGTAGAGAGCCTCAAGGTCTATCTTCGCAGAACTTCGAACTTTGGTGGAGGCCAACTCTTCAAAGGAGAAACATCGGGCAGCGACCTGTCACTGAAACAATTAAGAGCGAAAATCACCTACTTCATTCGCAGAGCGGATCCGAACAGTACACCCGCTGGTCATGATCCTAGAAAAGTGGCATCTTCTCTGAATTTCTTTCAGAGCATGGACTTTGAAAGCCTTAAAAACTTCACGGGCTGGAAGTCCTCGCGAGTTTTCTTTAAACACTATGCGAAACAAGTGCACGAAGTCAAACATTTTGTGGTAGCCGCAGGTAGTGTTATGAAACCTGCACCTAACTCTGCGTAGAACAGTGAGTTACTTGGGACTCTAACTCTTCGGGTGCCTATGTTGACCCTCGAGCGATTCATAGTGATGTCGAAAAACACTTAGTGCTTTTATAACTGTTCTTATCCCAGGTGAAATGTCATAGTGTCACACAAGTGCCGCATGCTTTGAGCATGATGTGTTTTATTTAAAGACTTGCGTTCCTCGAGAACGAGTACCTACTAATACCCTGAAATTCCTTTTCAGATTCAATTGCAAGCCTTTACTTCTATGTACATTATTATTACTGTAAATGAACTTTACTTTTGCTGTAAATTATTTAATTTCTGCATTGTGAAATAAAATTTCTATTTTATTACTTGTGCGTCTCTATCAGCTCCTACTTACTATGAAATACATACCTGTCATAGTTTTATTTATTCCTCCTTTCTTATGGTTATGAAGAATTTAAGATGTTTAATCCTAAATTATATTCACCCTGACTAAGTAAGGTTCCTACACGAATACTTACTTCTGATAACCAAGAGATGAACTCTACACAGTGCCCAACCACCACTGGTCTAATTTCAGAATGTTCCTATACAAATACCAAACATTCCGCTTCATCTCTAAGTTCTTTAAGTTCTTCTCTCAGGATGAATAGCCCTTCAATACCACTTTGACGTCGGCATAGCCCATGGGAACTTCACTGCCAAGGGGGGCAGGATACTTCGTCCCTATGGTTCTTTATCTAAGATTACTTTGCTGTTTTGTCAATGCCTAGGCACTTAATACTGGGGGAAAATCTACCACGATACATTGATTCTCTGGTACTCTTCCATCAGGACGCCATGGCTTGAGCCCAAAAAACGGATTTTGAGCGAAGCGAAAAATCTATTTTTGGGTGAGATAGCCATGGCGTCCTGATGGACCCTCCCTACTACTTCGTCCAGTTTTGTTCCCACCCTGTGCTACTGTATCATGGTGATGGGCAGCAACTGGCTTCAGGATGAAGACGGGCGTGACGTCATTAGAGCAATGGCGTCCGTTTGTTTACGTCTCGAGTATCAGTAGTAGCCACGAGTGAGATTAGCTGTGGAACGGCTCCCAGCTATTCTCTACTCTTACACACCGAAGCATTAACTCTGTTCGGGGTGAAGATAGCTATGTGGCGCGTTTAGACATGCGTCCCCTGTTGAAATTACGATGTCTGAGATACTCGCTCCAGAAGTTAGAATTCTGTGATAACCTGTGGTTAAATTCTCTGGGAATATCTTAGTAGTCTTATACCCAAGGAAGCTACCAAAAAGGAACCTTCCATCAGGACGCCATGGCTATCTCACCCAAAAATAGATTTTTCGCTTCGCTCAAAATCCGTTTTTTGTCACTTTTCTGATATAAATACTTCCAAATATACCAGAGAAAGTTAAAGCATGGAATGCAGAGGTTACTACCCTCGCGCGAGCACCCTAAGGGCGTCGTGTATAAAGATAGGGCGTGTGAAAACCACTATTCACAGGTCGTCTTCCATTTAGATAATTCCTTCGCCAAAAGGGATGAGCCGCTACAGCGGCACTAACCAAACCAACCTGATCCACTCCACCGACGCCCGATTCGAGTGCCATCTACACATCCTTCTTTTTGGACTCATCAGCGACGCTACCTTTGTTGTTTTGTGCGAATTTTTGGCTGTGTTTTTGGTTATCTTCGCAATGGCTGAAGCTCTCCTTCCACTTGCACCAATGTTAAGTACCATAGATTGTTTTGGCATTATTTTTGACATGGGCTTGTTCGCCTTATTTACATTTTGCGAGTGTTTTAGTGCGTTGGCTTGATACCGCCCCGCGTTCTTCGCGGCCATTGTTATCGTTTGTTTACATGCCCTCGGGTTTTTATGTCATGCTAGGTTCTTTTTAATCTTAAGTTAGATTATTGGCCATGTGCCGTTATTTAGAACCGCTTTCTTTTTAACCCTTTTACCCCCAGGCTTTTTGGAACTTTCCAGCCTTTAACCCCCAGGGGTTATTTTGTTTCAAGCACATTTTGCAGTATATTTTTTTTAAATTGCTCTAACAGCCTTAATGAGGTTGGTCTCATTCTCTTGGAAAATGCCTTAAGTTTCTCAAAAAAATTATCAAAATTATGGAAAAAATGTAAATAGCAGTTTCTTGCAAGGACGTACCGGTACGTCCATGGGGGTAAAGGGATGAGTTTTGTGAAACGTACCAGTACGTCCTTTGGGGGTAAAAGGGTTAAGTACAGTGGTACCTCTACCTACGAATTTAATCCGTTCCACAACCGACTTCGGATGTAGAAAATGTTCGGATGTCGAAACGAATTTTCCCATAAGAATACATTGAAATAGGATTAATCCATGGTTGAGCCCAAAAACCTATGATAACTTCTTAATAAACTACTACACATAATTTCCCATGAGAATAATGTACACTAAATTAGATAATAGACATGTAGAAAAGAAGAATTATCAAAAAATGATAAATAAGAAACGGATTTTTAGCGTCACTTTATCTTAGAAACTCCAGCGCAGGTGTTGTTGGTCTTGCTACGCAGAGAGGAGACGGACGGGCGGCGAGGAGGTATAAAGGTTAACTACGATAAACGTACACTACCGTAACTTATTCTAACTTACACTAAGTGAACTTTAACCTAACTTAGCTTATTTTTTTTTTTTATATATTTTATATTTTTTTTTACATTTTCTTTTTTTCTTTTTGATGATTAATTTTAATCACTTTCACTCTCTACACTTAAAATTGATTGAATTTTTTTCTCTTCACTCTTTGCTGTTTTCTTTGAACCACTTCCTTCCTCTTCATCATGAGTTCGCTTCGAAGTTTTTTTTAAAGAAGCTATTGATAGAAATTTGCTTGGTACAGCTTTTCAGAATGTTTCGAAAATAAGTTAGGGAAACATCATCAAACTGCGCAACTACACGACAAACCTGCAATTCCAACAAGAAAGGAAAATGTGCTAGATCTAGTATTTGTGAATGAGGTGAATTATGTTAAAGAAATAGTGTATAACACGGGAATTTCAGACCACAATGTCATAAAATCAATAGTCCATTCCAAAGCAAGTGATCGCAGAATTAATCAAAGCACAAAACGTTGGGAAGGATATAGAAAATATAATTTTTACAGTAAGAATATAAAATGGTTAGAAATAAATGAAGAACTGAACAAAGAATGAAAAAGTGTATTTGTAAGTGATAATATACAGGTAAATACGGACATAATATACAAAATACTGGAGAAAATTTTTGAAAAATATGTCCCGAAAAAAACAATAAACAAAAAACATGCATACCAAGAGACAGAAGGATCTTAATTCAGAAAATTAGAAAATGGAAGAAAAATCTTGCAAAAGAAAAAAATGTGTGGAAAATGATGGAAATGAAATGTAAGATAGAAAATTCAGAACAAAAGATTATACTATCGAAAGAAAATGAAAAAAGGGACTTAGAAGAAAGGACTCTTCAAAATATATAAAAAAAAAAACCCAAAGTTCTTTACTCCAATGCAAAAAAAGATGAATAAAGGGAGATTGGAAATAGGCCCTCTAAGAATTAAAGGACGGTTAACGAATGAAAAAAACGAAATATGCAACATATTAGCAGAAAACTATAAGAGTGAGTTCACGCCAAGAATTGGGAATGAGAATAATGAAACAGAAATGAGAGAAGAAAATGTTAAATATCTAACGGATATAGATATTAATGAAGCAGATATTGTCAAGGCTATAAGCAAAATTAAAAATGGATCGGCAGCCGGACCAGATGGAGTTCCAGCGATTTTGTTAAAAAAAACTGCACACACTATCGCGAAGCCACTTGCAATACTGCTAAGACAAAGTGTAGATATGAGCGAGATATATGTTAAACATAAATTAGCTTATATAACCCCTATTTTCAAAAGTGGATCAAGACTAGAGGCAAGCAATTATAGACCTGTTAGTCAAACATCACATATTATGAAAGTGTATGAGAGGGTAATAAAAAAGAAAATAATGAACCATTTGGTTAAAAATGATTTGTTTAATATAGGTCAACACAGTTTTTTGCCCGGAAAAAGTACACAAACCCAACTGATAGCACACTATGAAAACATATACAAAAATATGATAAATGAAAAAAACACAGATGTGATCTATCTAGATTTTGCAAAAGCCTTTGACAAGGTAGACCATAATATATTAGAGAAAAAGATGAGAAAGCACAATGTTGTGGGAAAGATAGGAAAGTGGGTAAAAGAATTCCTGCAAAACAGAAAACAGATAGTGGTTGCAAACGACGAGAAATCAGATGAAGCTCAGGTAATATCTGGCATGCCACAAGGTATTGTATTAGCTGCACTGCTGTTTGTTATTATGATCTCAGAAATAGACTGTGATGTTGAAAACTCTGTAGTGAGAAGTTTCGCCGATGACACAAGATTAAGTAGAGAAATTACTTGTGATGAAGATAGGAACTCACTACAAAGAGATCTAAACAAAATATATGAATGGGCGGAGATAAATAGGATGGTATTTAACTCCGATAAATTTGAATCAATAAATTATGGAAACAGAGAAGGAATGGTATATGCATACAAGGGACCTAATAACGAGACAATCACAAACAAGGAAGCAATTAAAGACCTTGGTGTAATGTTAAATAGGAATATGTTATGCAACGACCAAATAGCAACACTGTTGGCTAAAAGTAAAGCAAAAATGGGAATGTTATTCAGACATTAAAACAAGAAAAGCTGAACACATGATTATGCTTTACAAAACTTATGTACTTAGTACACTTGAGTACTGCAATGTGATATGGTACCCACACTACCAAAAGGATATTGCACAAATAGAGAATGTACAAAGGTCCTATACTGCTAGAATAGAAGAATTTAAGGACCTTGACTACTGGGAAAGATTGCAATTTTTAAAACTATACAGTCTAGAAAGGAGAAGAAAACGCTACATGATAATACAAGCATGGAAGAAAATAGAAGGAATTACTGAAAACATCATGGAGCTAAAAATATCAGAAAGAGCTAGCCGAGGTAGATTAATAGTGCCAAAAAATATACCAGGAAAACTAAGGAAGGCGCACAGGACATTAATCCACTACGCACCAGCATCGATAATGCAGCGACTATTTAATGCGCTGCCAGCTCATCTAAGAAACATATCAGGAGTTAGCGTAGATATGTTTAAGAATAAGCTCGATAAATACCTAAGATGCATCCCAGACCATCCAAGACTGGAAGATGCAAAATACACCGGAAGGACCTGGGGGAACCCAAACATAGAATAAGGCAATAAGGTAAAGTAAGTCTCTCTCTCTCTCTCTCTCTCTCTCTCTCTCTCTCTCTCTCTCTCTCTCTCTCTCTCTCTCTCTAGCTAGGCTACCTTACGCTACCTCTCATTTTTTCCCTCTATCTCTCTAACAAATGAAATCTTTGTGGCTTCACGAAGTATTAATTATATTAAAAATCAATCATGATTCAATTTTCCTTACTTCCTCCAAACTTGCACCATCTGTCACATCGAACGTTATAGTGGTAACTTATTGTTCAATGAATTTAAAACACGGCCTAGTACTTTCTTTTTTTACTTTTTTTCTGTCGTTTCCATAATTGAGGTGGGTACAAGTTGATTTATAACTGAAGTTAGGAAAAGTATTTTGGATATGAAATGGACAATTATCTTTCGTAACAGTTTAGAATTATCGTAAATTATCATTCTGTCATTAGCGGCAGTTTGCTATTGTTGATTACACGCAAAAAAAAAAAAAGTTTTCCTGCTTTGCTACGTATTTAGGAATTTATATAGATATGGTAAACAATATTTGTAATAAAATATTTACTAAAAGCTTATAATATCATTATTTATCACTTTCATCATGCGTGTTTAATGCCTTTGTTTGTTTATTATGATCGAAGATGGAGCGTACAGTAAACGAATGGAAGGTTTCCGTTTCAGGCGGCGTCATAAAGAAAAACATTATATAGATGGCATTCATTTCATTTATTGGAAGTTCTAAGAAAAATTAATTAGAACATTGGTAATAACAAAATCAACATATAATCAATACTTGGTAAGATTGCTGTCGATGCAAAAAGTAACCTATACACAGATGTGTAAATGCGTCTGTTTCTTCATTATGATCAGAGATAAACGTAAACAAAACATTGGTTGTCGTTTTCTATTGTGCATTTTGGCGTGTTTAGGAAACGCATGATATAAAATCGCCTTTATTTTGATAATTCTGGATTTTCAATGATTCAACAAAAGCTAGTCTATAGAGTGATGGTTTTGCTAATCAGCAGTTGTCTTATGCAATAGATATGACAGACATTAAAATTTGTCTATATTATGGGTCGTGTTATAACAGGAAATATACGGTGTTTACACTCATCCTGATTGTAATTTTAACCTTTTTTTCAAATTATTAGAACTTTAAAGTATATTAAATGTTTGATTTATTTACAAGAACAATTTGATATTATAAAAAATATAGTATAGTACATAGAAAGTAGTGGAAATGGGTAGTAAACACGTTTGAATAGGCAAGTTGCTAGTTGCCATGGCCCCAATGGAATTATTTCTGTTAGCTGTGTGTTTCGAAATATGCGATTTTCCATTTATACGAGGTCATTGATCGACCAAATTCTCGCATAATTCAGGACCCTACTGTACATATATCCTCCTTTCCTTTGACTCCAAGCTTAAAGCACCTGAAGGTTCTTGGTGCATAGTAAGGGTGGTTGTGTACCGAGTCTACCTACCTGATGGGCCTCATTTTTCTATCAATATGAACTATTGGCATCTTTTTACAACACTGCTCTTGGTTTTTCCTTTTCAAGTGTTTGAGTACTACTTTCACAGTGTTTTGGGTGTTCTTTTAAGGGGTGCAACTCGCAACCTGTGCTTGGAATTTTGGAATTTCAGATTATTGCATTTGTGGTTAGGAGAGCATATATATTTCTTGTTTCAAATAGTTTGTTTTCAATGAAAAAAGAAATTGCGTTATGGCTAAAATTACCTTTCCCTTTATTTATGGAAGCGCATCCATCCATTACAAGGGTACCTATTTATTTACTTTGAAGAATTTGAAGGAAAAGTATGTATACTAGTCTCCCATAAACTTCAAGAGCAAAATTTTCTTTCATTAGGTAAAAAAAAAAATGTAATATCCTTCTTCCTTCAATGGTGTTGTAAATAAACATTTGCTGCATTTCTTCTAAGTTATACAGAGGGTCCTCAACTTGCAGACATTTGGAGATACAAACACATTTCCAACTGAAATCATAAATCTCAGATATTGTATCAAAAGTTCATGATGAAATTCTTTAATAAAACAATAATGTATACTGCATATATAAATGCAGTAAACAAGACGACATTTGCAACATGAAACGTGGCTATTTTTTTAACCTTTGCAGAAGAAAAATTTTGAGCATGTGGGGTAGATGAAGCCTACCACTGGCCAAAATTTAACAAAATTTGACTTACAAACAGCTTTTTGGGGCTTATTAAGTTTGTAAGTTGAGGACTTTCTGTATTCATCATACAGTATTTCTTTGCTCGTTTACATATTTATAATTCTTATGTTATCGTTATGAGACAATAACTTGATATGCCTAAAGTGTAAAATTTGCTTAGAAAATATATTATGCTAGTAGTGTCTTACTTGTTTGGGCATTTGGTACATGTAGCACATGTATTTTTGGGGGGAATGGAAGGGGCTCACTTCTGCTTCGTAAATGACCTGAAATAGGATGATTGTCTCTCTATGATTCTGTGTTTAGGGAAGTTACTACTAACAGCCTATACTTCTACATTCTAAAGTTATTTAACTGACCTCTACAAAAAGAAAAAAAAATTAAAGGTCCTGTTACCTTTATCTGCTTTTTTATATACTGTTTTTACAATTTTTGTTATGGTCATGGTGAAAGATGCATAAAGTTTCAGAGGCAATAACTAAATATGAGTAAAGCATAGAATTTGTCTAAAAAGTACTCTAACATAACTACAGTGAACCCTCGTTTATCGCGGTAGATAGGTTCCAGACGCGGCCGCGATAGGTGAAATTCCGCGAAGTAGTGACATCATATTTACCTATTTATTTAACATGTATATTCGGACTTTTAAAACCTTCCCTTGTACGTAGTACTGTTAACAAACCACCCTTTAATGTACAGAACACTTAATGCATGTACTACAGCACCCTAAACTAAAACAGGCACAAATATTAAAGGCGATTTTATATCATGCGTTTCCTAAACACCTAAAAAGCACGATAAAAAATGGCAACCAATGTTTTGTTTACGTTCATCTCTGATCATAATGAAGAAACAAACTCATTAAGTGTACACATATATGTATAGGTTAGTTTTTGCATCGATTATATTGATTATACAGTACTGTATGTTGATTTTTTTATTACCAATGTTTTAGTTTACGTATTTTTCTTAGGACTTCCAAATGAAATGTTTTTCTTTATGACGCCGCCTGAAACGACGGCGTCATGAGGTACTGTACGCTCAGTAAACAACCACGCTCAGAACAAACAAGGCATTTAACGCGCATGATGATAGTGATAAATAATGATACAGTACAGTATTTACAGTAAAAGCATTTACAAAATATGTTACCTTACAAATATAATTTACCGTATCTATATAAAATCATACAGTACTGTACAGCACATACAGTATTGTACGTAGCAAAGCAGGAAAACAATTTACGAGAGAGAGAGAGAGAGAGAGAGAGAGAGAGAGAGAGAGAGAGAGAGATTGTTTTACGTACGTACAGTAAATGTAAATTTTAAACATAAAAAATCAATTTAAGAGAGAGAGAGAGAGAGAGAGAGAGAGAGAGAGAGAGAGAGAGAGAGAGAGAGAGAGAGAGAGAGAGAGATTGTTTTACGTACGTAAATGTAAATTTTAAACAAAAAAAATATGATAGGTTACAACATGTAGACTTTTAAAACCTTCCCTTTAACTTAATGCATACAGTACGTACAGTACTAAACTATAAAACAGGCACAAATACAGTTTTAGAATGTAAGAATATTAAAGTAAAAAATAAAGATTGTTACTGTACTCACCACGAAAGAAGTTGAAGAAAAACTTGAATGATGATGGCGATGAATTTGCTGCACAGTAGAAATGATGATGATGAAGCTAATGATGTGTTCTACTGTGCAGCCAGGTAGTATTTTACGTCTCTTCAGACGGAGGTGTCTTTTCCTGGGACACCTCTTCAACTTCTTCCTGGGAAACTTTTTTGCGAGGCTGGAAGAACATTGTGATCGGAAGTTGTTGCCGCTGCTTCTTTTTTCGATCCAAGAGCATTTTGTAGGGAGTCATGTCTTCATCGATCTTGTTGCAGAATTGCATCGAGCGAACCATATCCTCGTCCCACTCTTGCAACATTTCTTTCAACTCCTTCGCATGGTTGCAGGCCTTGGCAAGCCGTTCTAATGTTAAGCCCGTTTCTTCGACATTTTCTTGGGTCTCTTCCTGGGTTTCACTCTCTTCTTCGCTTGCCGATTTCGTCAGGTCTTCGAGGTCTGCGTCAGTTAGGGGCTGGGAATGGCAGTCTAACAACTCGTCGACGTCTTCAGTCGTCATGTCGCCAAACCCGTCACCTCCAATTATGGCAGCCAACTGCACAGATTTGCGTACTGCAGAGTGTTGGATTTCAGCAGGTGTAAATCCCTCGTCGTCGTAAACAATCTGGGGCCACAACTTCTTCCAGCTCGCATTCACAGTTGCAGGTTTCATCTCTTGAAGTGCCTTCTGAATATTCTGCAGGCACGTGGCTATGGTGTACTGCCGCCAGTACGCCTTCAAGTTAAAATCTTCATCCTCATCATCTTGGGCAGCATCCACACACGCAACGAGGTCCGCCAAGGTGTTCTTCGTGTAGAGGGCCTTGAACGCCCTGATAACCCCCTGGTCCATCGGTTGAATTAATGACGTGGTGTTGGGTGGCAGGAACTCAACCTGAATGCCCTCATGCGACAGGTCAGTTGCGTGTCCACCAGCGTTATCCATAAGGAGAAGGATCTTGAATGGCAAGCCCTTCTCTACGAGATATTTGCTGACTTGCGGGATAAAACACTGGTGGAACCAGTTGGAGGTCAGCATCTTCGTAATCCATGCTTTTTGATTATGCATCCAGTACACGGGAAGGAGATTCTTATTTTTATTTTTCAAAGCGCGAGGATTTTTCGACTTATAAATAAGCCCCGGCTTTAGCAAAAATCCAGCAGCATTGCCACACATCACGAGGGTAACGCGATCCTTGAATGCTTTAAAGCCAGAGGCTTTGGCTTCCTCTTTGAACAGGAAAGTTCGCGACGGCATTCTCTTCCAAAACAAGCCGGTCTCATCCATATTAAAGACTTGTTCCGGCTTGTATCCACCTTCGGCGATAATATTCTTGAACGTCTGGTTCACGTAAGCTTCAGCAGTGGCAGTGTCAGCCGAAGCAGCCTCCCCATGCAGGGAAACGCTTTTCAGGGCGAAGCGTTTCTGAAACTTCGCGAACCATCCTTTGCTGGCGGAAAAACGTTTCTGAGGCTGGGAATCAGTGGATGTCCCTGGTTGAGGATCATCTGCATCATCATCATCTTCAGCATGGTTGCCGTCGTCGTCTTTAGGTTCCTTTGCAGCAAAATTCTCATATAAGCTCAAAGCCTTTGTTTGGATGGTGTTCGTATCCAAGGCTATGTTCTTCTTCCGGCAGTCGGCAATCCACACAGCTAAAGCACCTTCCATGCGTACGATCGTTTTATTACGCGTTGTAACGACTTGCTTCGCTGATCTGCTAAAGGTGATTGCAGCCGTCTTTCTAATGTTCGCCTCGTCCTTCTTGATATAGCGAACAGTAGATTCGTTGATGCCAAAATGGCGCCCAGCGGACGCGCAACTTCTACCATCTTTTAACATATCGAGAAGCGTAACCTTCTCAGCTATCGTCATCATCCTTCGGTGGCGTTTAGGCTCACTACCAGCCTTAAGAGAAGCAGAACGCTTGGGAGCCATTACAGTAGGATTTGACAAAAAGTTCAACTTAAAAAGGTCGCACACAGCACAGATTCACAAACTTAAGAACGTCTACTCAGCGATACGCGGGAACAGAGAGTGGACGATCCGGGCCCGCGAGAACCTAGATGCTGCGGGTTGGAGATGATGGCAAAACACCAATCACAGGCTAGATAACAAAACTTGAGTTCTGATTCGTCATCTATCAGCGCTTGAACCAATCACAACCCGTCTTACAGTATATGATGCGTAGGTTACCAACTCATACAAGATGCCCCGCGCATACTGAACGTACGTAGATTAATAATACAGTAATAATAATAAAGGGATTTTGACGTAGGAAAAATCTATTTCTGGGCGAAGGACCTGTGCCGCCCAGTGAATAAGCTCCATTTAGCACTTATTCTTAGGTAATTTACTGCTAAATATACCAGAGAAAAAATGTAAAGGAGTGCTAGGTTAACTAGCTTGCTCACCTATTGGTGTCGGTATAAAATTGGGCGTATATTCCAGAGGTCCCGCACTATTTAGATTAATCCACGACAGAAAACCCCAATAGAGGAGAGCCGTTCAACCTCACTCGGTACTACTAACAATGCATCCGCTCAGAACCCAACTCCTTAGCACCCAAAGTTTGGGGACTCCAAGGGAGGGGAGCTGGGAGGGTTCACTGGGCGGCACAGGTCCTTCGCCCAGAAATAGATTTTTCCTACGTCAAAATCCCTTATCTGGGCTCGAACCTGTGCCGCCCAGTGAATCTATACAAGAGAAAATGTCACCAAACTTGCAAAATAAAGGAAAAAACATAAGCGTAAGGGAAATACAGGATGCTTTAATCAGAGATGAGTACCAAAAAACAATTATAGGTATAATAATGCCGTGAGTGATAATATATACAGATACTCAGGAGTATATAAAAATTTTCAAATATAATTACAGTATTCAGGTGCGAAACCAACGAATACAATAGGGTATAAATGAGGCAGGTAAGAGGGAGAGATAAAGAGACAAGGCCTTAACCTGTGATTTACCTGGGAGTAACTACGCTCCCTGCGGCTACTGTAGAAAATTTTAGGGCTTCCAAATGTTTAAGGTAGTGTTTCTTGAACACTGACGGTGATTTCCACCCTGTAAACCTGGAGAGGTCTGTAAAATTCATGTGGTGAAAGAAGTTCACCGAGGTAGCAACCGCCCTGATATCATGTGCAAGAGGAAAAGAGTCAGGGTTAGCTTGTTTAATAAAATACAAAATTTGTTGCCTGATCCCCTTAATAGTAATGGTACCGCCTTGTTCTCTAACGAATAGAGGCCCCGAGGAGTTAGAGGAGGTCCGGGATAAATAAGACCTAAGAGTAGTGACAGGGCACAGAGACGGATCTTGCGTGAGGGGAACAATTTTCCAGGAGGTCCATCTGTTTTGAGGGTCTTCGTTCTTAGCCAAGAAGAATTTGTTAGGAGAAAGAAGGACCTCTCCCGAAGGCAGAAAGTCAATATGACCCGGGTCTCTCGACAAGGCTGCCAATTCAGAAATTCTTGCCCCGGAAGCCAAGCTCACCAGGAAAAGTGTTTTCCTGAGAAGGGGCATGTAATCACAAGAACTGTTAATGGTATCAGAAGCCAATTTGAGTACATCATTAAGGAACCAGGTCACCGGGGTAGGACGAGTAACCGGTTTCAGTCTGGCACAAGCTTTCGGAATTGAAGCTAACAAAGAGTCGGTTAAGTCTATGTTAAAACCCACTAGGAAGATCTTTTTCAGAGCCGATTTAATAGTGGTGATAGTATTGGCTGCCAGACCTGATTCTAATAAAGATCTAAAGAAAGTGACTGTAAGGTTCAAGTTCATACAGTTCACGTCTGAGTCTATTAAAAATTTTGCCAACTTTTTAACTGCAGAGTCGTACTGGCGGATGGTGGAATCCCGTTTATCCGATTCTAGGAACAAGGTGTTTTGAGGATCAATATTGGCATCATGCATAGCCGCAAACTTCATAAAGTCCATAAAGTTAGGGCGCTCTGAATGTTTGAGAAAGCGTACACAACGCGTGTTTGTACTATCTGAGACAGAACCGGATTGGGTATCGGGTGAGGGTATAGTCTCAACTCCCGCAGGAGAGGATACCAGTTGCTCTTGGGCCAGTTGGGTGCGACCAAGGCTACTTGTCCCTTGAAGGATCTCAGTTTGTCTAGAACTTTCAGCAAAAGATTCACCGGGGGAAAGAGATAAATCTTTTCCCAGTTGTCCCAATTCTGTGACATGGCGTCTGTGGCGTAAGCCTGAGGGTCTAGATTGGGAGCCACATATACTCTCAATTTGTGGTTGGATTCCGTGGCGAAGAGGTCCACTTGGAGACCGGGAACCTGAGAGAGAATCCACCGAAATGACTTTAGATCGAGTGACCATTCCGATTCTAGAGGGGAGGTCCGGGACAGGGCGTCTGCCACTACATTCCGGACTCCCGCCAGGTGGACAGCTGAAAGATGCCAACGGTTCGAGGCTGCTAGGGAGAATATGGCTACTAGAACATGGTTCAGAGGCCCTGACTTTGACCCGCCTCTGTTGAGGCAGCGGACCACCACTTCGCTGTCGAGGACCAGACGAAGGTGTTGTTTCTTGGGAAGAGCGAGACGTTTCAGGGTTAGAAGAACTGCCATGGCCTCTAGCACATTGATGTGAAAATGGCGGAACAAAGGAGTCCAAAGACCTTGAACTTTCTTGAGCTGAGAATAGCCGCCCCAACCTGATAAGGATGCGTCTGTGTGAATGATTAATTCCGGAGGCGGAAATCGAAGGGGAACTGACTTTGCCAGACTGTTTGCTCTTGTCCAAGGAAGAAGTCTTTCCCGTAGAATGGGAGGAAGGCGGACTTTCCTGTCCCGGAGCTTCCGGTTCGCCCTCGAACGCCAGACACGATTGATATCTTTCAATTTTGCCTTCAGAAGAAGATCCGTCACTGAGGCAAACTGAAGGGACCCCAGAATCCTCTCTTGGAGTCGTCTGGAACTTACTTTGTCTTTGAGAAAGCGTTTGGTGTTCCTTGCAATCTCTAACCTCTTGGGTCTGGGAAGACACAGAGTATGAGATATAAGATCCCATTGCAGGCCGAGTCATTGGAACTTCGATTTTGGAAGAAGACGGGACTTCTTGAAGTTGATCTGGAAGCCTAGAGATTGAAGATAATGGATGACTTTGTGAGTGGCTTTTAGGCAATTTTGGGAGGTGTCTGACCAAATGAGCCAGTCGTCCAGATAGGCTACTACTTGAATCCCTTGATTCCTGAGTTCCTGAACAGCGACTTCTGCTAACTTTGTGAAGATCCTTGGGGCGATGTTGAGCCCGAAAGGCATCACCTTGAAGGAGTAACTTTTGTCCCCTAAGCGAAAGCCTAGGTACGGACGGAAGTGTCTCGCTATCGGGACGTGATAGTAGGCGTCTGTAAGATCGATAGAGGTGGTGACGGCCCCACGGGGAAGTAAGGTCCGCACCTGCGAGACGGTAAGCATTCGAAACTTGTCGCATTGAATGGACAAGTTGAGAAGGGATAGATCTAGAATCACTCTTCTCTTGTCTGAATCCTTCTTCGGGACACTGAACAGCCGACCTTGAAACTTCAGATGTTTCGTTTCTTGTATGGCGTTCTTTTGTAAAAGATCCTGGACAAATTCGACCAGGTCCGGAGTGGAATGTTGACGAAATTTGTTCGGAGGAGGAGGTCCTTGAATCCAACTCCACCCCAGTCCCTTGGAGATGATACTGAACGCCCAGGGACTGAACCTCCATTTGTTGCGGAAGGCATAGAGCCTCCCCCCTACCTGCTGCACCTCAGTATTGGTTTGAGGAGTTGCCTCCACGTCCGCCTCGGAAGTTCTTTCCTCTGCGAAAGGCTCTTCCCCTGCCTTTGTTCTGGTTAGAACCATGGTGGTAGCCTCTGCCTCTACCATACCTCTGGGAAGAGCTATGAGCCTCGTAAGACTGGTTAAAGGCAGGAGAAGTGGCGGAGGCACCAGAAAGCTGGCTCTTAGGGAGCAGAACGGTGACATAGTCGTCCGAAGGAGCCTGAGAGGTGGAAGGCTGTGCGGGGACAACAGAAGATGGAGGAAGAGGCAGCCGGAAGTTGGATGAAGCACTCTGCTGTTGCCTGAACTGGGTGGAGGTATATGGTCTAAGCTTCTTCCTACCCCGGGCTTGATAATTTGCGGGGTCATATTTGCGTTTAGGGGTCAAACCCCAACGGGCTTTAAGGCTCTGATTAACCCTAGTGGCCTCCGCCAAGACTTCCTCTACGAGATCCTCGGGGAAGAGATTTGAACCCCAACAGGAGGACCGGATGAGCTTATTAGGTTCATGCCTAATCGTCGCCTCAGCTAGGACATGCTTGCGACATCTGCGTTTAGCAGTAGCGAAGTCATACAAGTCATAATATAAAGACTGTAACGTAGCCTTGTTGAGAGACTTAAAAATACTCTCCGTATCGTAAGTCAAGGCTATCGACTCCATGGATGTGGCCAAGTTTAGAGTACGGCCCAAACGTAGGCGGGAATCATATTCCTGTTTAATGAGGGATTCCGGGAGACGGGGAAGCTTCTCACTAAACAAAACTGAGGCACAGTCTGCTGCAAGCTTGCCGGAGGTAAAGGTGGTATGGACGTTGTCCCAACACTCAATGCCTGAGGGAAGAAGGAGGGAGATTGGATCCACCTCTCGGATGGGAGGCAAGGGCTTCTCCTCCAGCCATAATTCAATGGAAAATAAACCAAAATCGAGAGCACAACAAAAATGCGGGTTACTATACTCGTCGTGCTAAAAGGAGTTGGGTTCTGAGCGGATGCATTGTTAGTAGAACCGAGTGAGGTTGAACGGCTCTCCTCTATTGGGGTTTTCTGTCGTGGATTAATCTAAATAGTGCGGGACCTCTGGAATATACGCCCAATTTTATACCGACACCAATAGGTGAGCGAGCTAGTTAACCTAGCACTCCTTTACATTTTTTCTCTGGTATATTTAGCAGTAAATTACCTAAGAATAAGTGCTAAATGGAGCTTATTCACTGGGCGGCACAGGTTCGAGCCCAGAAAATAATGATAATAATACAGTACAGTACTGTAATAATAATAATAATAATGATAATAATAATAACAATCATAATTTTATTAACAACAACAACAATAATAATAACAATATTTAATAGCTTTACGTATGCTACAGTGTTTTATTCTTTTGTAGGATGTGTGTGTGTGTGTGTCTCTCTCTCTCTCTCTCTCTCGTACGCTTATTCGAAATGTGATTTTTGCAACAAAGAATATTATTGGATGCAGTACTGTACTACGTACGTATACATACAAAAGATTCATGGAAAAGAAGCACATCCATTACATTTGTAGTACTGTACGTACAGTAGTACAGTAGTCAACAGCAGCCTTACACCATTCTAATATTGTATGACTGCATCTGATTAGCGTTTCATGTTCGATTTAATTTTACTACGTACTGTATACAGTACTGAATTATCGTATGATAATACAGTACAGTACAGTAATACAGTAATAATAATAATAATAATGATAATAATAATAACAATAATTTTATTAACAACAACAACAATAATAATAATAATAACAATACAGTACTGTAATAATAATACAGCTTTACGTACGCTATTTTACGCTTTTGTTGTACTGTAGGATGTGTGTGTGTCTCTCTCTCTCTCTATCTCTCTCTCTCGTACGCTTATTCGAAATGTGATTTTTGCAACAAAGAATATTATTGGATGCAGTACTACGTACGTATACATACAAAAGATTCATGGAAAAGAAGCACATCCATTACATTTGTAGTACTGTACGTACAGTAGTAGTCAACAGCAGCCTTACACCATTCTAATATGGTATGACTGCATCTGATTTGCGTTTCATGTTCGATTTAATTTTACTACGTACTGTACTGTATACTGTACAGTTCTGTACAGTATTATCGTATGATCACATTCTCTTTTCGTGTTTTATTTCTTTCTGTGCTGAATTATATATCATATGTAATGCAATGAACAATCAGTAAGAGCAGATATTACTAATTACAGTATTAATGGAATTACAGGTAACAAAATATCGTATTTGGTTGTCTTCAGATTTCGCGGTATTTTCGAATTTTCCGGAAAATCCGCGATATGTATATATATATATGGGTTATGGAAAAACCCGCGAAGTGGTGAATCCGCGATTGTCGAACCGCGAAGTAGCGAGGGTTCACTGTATATTGTTCTAGCCATGTCTTATTTGTGTGGGTATTTAGTACAAGTAGTGTATATATTTCTGGATTTGAGGGAAGGGGCTCGCCACTGCTTAGCAAATATAGCAACCCTAAAATATGATGACTATGTTCTTCTGGTCCTCAAGGAAAAGTGCCCCTAAAAGCCCATACTTATGCATACTAGAGTATATTCAACCAATCTCCACAAAAAAGTAGTTGTGTCTTCTCAAAACTTGAAATTTTCAGACACAAAAAATTTCCAATTTTCAATATTAACCTTTTTTGTCTTTGTAAGATCTGCCAATTTATCCATAATAGGTAAGGTAATAACGGGAGCAGTTGTAAATATGGTGTAGGCCCCTTTGTGTGGGGTGAGCTTGGAATTAGCGCACCCCCAGTCCGACAACGTCCTGGCCCAGACAGCTTGGGCCTGCTCTTTAGGAAATATTACCGTTTCCTTCGGTACCTTGTCTAACCTAACCAAGGCATGCTCTTTCAACCGCACGAAGCCGTTGAATGGGAATTCTAGTCCCGGAGGGTAAAATTCTAGGTCCTCTAGAGGGCGGGTGCCTATGCCCTCCAGAGTTATGGCACCATCTATATATGGAGCATGTAAGGCAAACCTCCATGGGTTGTTTTTATCGAAGGGGGGTAACTTAGATGTGTCTGGGGCTGAAGGAGGAGGCATCTGAATTCCTGAACGGATCAGATTCACCACCATATCTTTGAGTTCCGTCATAGCTCCTTGGCTTGCCCTAGAATGTTGTTGTATCTGGTGTTGTATCTGCTCTTTAACAATATCCCTGATCAGGTCGGCGGGGAAGGAGGGATCCTGAGCACGACCCGCTGACGAAGCCCTGGACTTAGCGGACTTCATCTTTTTAGCAGTCACGGTTTTATGCAAAGTAATATGAACATCAGGATCCTTTGAGGGTCCAGGGACCGGTGACGCAGATAATGGCAAAGCTGAAGGCTTAAAGGTACATAGTGGCTTCACCTTGGGTCGTACAGGAATGGAGGGATCCCGAGGAGAAGCCGTAGGCTTATCAAAGCCGTGGAAGGAAGAAGTAGAGGAAGGAGTGCGAGATAAAAGGGGGTCCACCAACTCATCACCACCTACCTGCTCATCCATGGGTTCGACGTCCAAATCTAGAGAGGACGCGTCCCTGCCAATAAAGCTTCCTCTTCCGTTGGGATGGTTGCTCTAACCGCCTCAATTAACGGGGCCGCTGTCTCCGGTGGAACTGCCGCAGTATTAGAGCCCAGGAACAGTCGAGAGGCCATGTCTCCGTCGAGGAGATAGGGTGCGCCAGACGGAGCATTCCTTCCAAAGCCTGACACCCAAGGGCGGAGAGCAGCTCTTGCAGCCCGGAGAGATTCATCATCAGCCTGAAAGAGGTGAGGGGATTAGTGATGAAGGAGAGAACAGTTCTCCGCAATAAGCGATGTATACATATATAAAGAACAAATTAAATCATCGCCAAAGGATACCAAAAGGAACAAACTAGAACCAACTCACATCATCGTTCAGGAGTAGGGATGACAGCTCGTAGCAGAGCCATACCATGTAGGGGGCTTGTCCCTGTTCCCGAGAGAAGGATATGGCGCAATGCGCATGGGACTGGCATAGGTCATGGCCCAGGGGATCATTAAAGGCAGCGGGGCAGCCCTTGGCAGCGCAGCGGACCTTCTGTAAAAGAAAGGAGACATAAGTCTGGATGTTCCTTGAGACTCTGGTCAGTGATCAGATGAACCAAAGAATCTAGATAACATTAATTATGTGTGCCTAGCATGGTTCTATAAACAATAGCTAGAGCTACAAATTAATATATTAAATCAAAATCAGAATAAACTAATGTACACTGCGGATTCACGGACGAGCCGAGGATGCAGTGACAGGTCTGTAACCACGTAACATGTAACTATAAACATCAGCGGTAAGAATATGTTAACCTCAATTCTGAACGTCTGGGTGATCTCCGGTGAAGCCGGAGATCCGGTGACAAAGGTCCGTAATAATGAAATTATGATTAATCATGAAAAAGGTTCGTGTGCATAAGGCCGAAGCCGGAGTCCGAGTGCAGGGGTTCACCGTTGCACTCCAAATATCTGACTAGTTTCCAACTCAATGAGTATCTCTTATAGCGGAGTAGAACTCAAGGCGGAGAGGATGAATGTTCCGAACCTACTCCCAAGGCGGAGCGGGGAGAGGACGGAACTATGGGTGGCGGCATAAAACGGGCCCAAAATAATGACTCATACACAAACGGGACCTATTAAAAATGCTAGCTATATTAACAGTAACCACACAAATAAAACGTAAATATCATCAAACGTAAATATCATAAACACGTAGAAAGAGAGGGAGGAGTGATAACTCGTGATCGTATAAAACGGAAAACGGGAAATCCACCTCTCTTACTCAAGATTAAGAAAGAAAACGAGAGAAAGGGTAACTCGTAACTCTAGTAACAGAAAACGAGAACTCCATGCTCACGCTCTCATGGTTACACTATAAAGAACCAAAAGCACATAATAATATGATATAAGAATAATAATAAAAATTGTAATAACCATGAACGAAGAATAACGACTGCGCAATAAATAAATAAAAAGATATAGTCTAAAACGATTGCCTTCCCGAGGCGGGTACTTAAACTATAACAAAGCCAAGAACGTTATTCTTCGTTCATCCAAATTGGACTTGCTAGCAGAAAATACCATAGTAAAACAATAATAAAATAATGATAATAATAATGGTCACAAATCGTAAGTGATACAACCTATATGACAGAGTACCAGATGGGCAATATTAACTTGAAATACCAGCGAAGCGAACAACGCCACAATGGTTGCCGACACCAAGGAAGACCAAGCCGATCCAAAATTAAAATCCACATTACTGGAAAGAGAACAAATGCCCGGTACTGTAAAAAGCTGCCCAAACAAACTATGGTACTTAACATTGGTAAAGGTGAAGTAGTAGCGTCAGTCATGATGAATTAAGCCAAAAACGGGAAAAAACGACTAAGCGAGCAAGTCCAAAACAGAAGGATGTCCTAGAGGGCGCTTGTGTTAGGTGTCGGTGGCGTGGTCCAAGTGTGGTTGCTAGGGCCTCTGTTATGGCCCTTCCCTTTGATGAAGGAATTATCTAAATGGAAGACAGCCTGTGAATAGTGGTTTTCACACGCCCCTGCTATATACACGACACCCACAAGGTGCTTGCGCGAGGGTAGTAACCTCTGCATTCCATGCTTTTATCTTTCTCTGGTATATTTGGAAGATTTATATCAGAAAAGTGTAAAGAAGGACCCTTTTCACCGGGCATCACAGGTCTCTTCCCAGAAATAGATTTTTCCTTCGTTAAAATCCCTTTTTTGTCTTTCAAACATGAAAAGATTGGGAATTTTATAGCCATTGGAAGGATTCCTATACATTTATAAAATAATACATATAGAAAAAATGGAAATGAAACTTTCCCATGTACAGCATTTAAAATATAAAATTCTCTTTCCAGTGCTTTCCAAAATAAAGAAATCTGTTGAGAAATGATAAAGTAGGAGTTTGAAGTAACCCCCAAAATAACATGGTTATATGGGGCCAAATCATGCTCCTTAAATTGTTTTTGTATCAGGATTACTCTGGTATGTTTGTTACCTTATGAAGATTTTAGTTTTATTAATATCAATCTATTGATGGTGGGACATCATTTTCCCAGTCTGTTGCTTATGTTCAATGACTGCTTTGAATATAAACATCCCAACTTTAAAATTGAAATATATTTTTCTTCTCATTTAGTGGTTTTATATTTTAGTGTGCCATAGTCAAGTAATGCTTATATTTTAAACTAGAGTTGGTAATGATCTTTTTTTCTTATGGCTTTGTAAAGGTTACATCATGTATAGAGCAGGAATACTAGTTCCTTATTGGGTATTCATTTTTTTATAATTTCCTATTTTTACAGTATTTGAATGAAATAATGTTCTTTCGATAACACTTTCTTTACGGGTGAGGTCATATTTAATATACTGTATAGAAGTTTCATGGATATAGTGCATCTCCCATAAGCTATTAAGAATGTGTGTTTTGATCTCCGACACTTGTGTTGATGTTATGAATGGCTGGACTAGCTCACACAACTGTGTTAGACCAATATCTTATTTTGGTAGTAGAAGAAAATGAAGTAACACTTTCCTTGAGCAAAAAAAAAAAGTGTCTAAGTCTCCCTTGCCATTGCTGCACTGTTCTAGCTTGCTGATACCTATAAAAGTGACAACACTTGTGATCCAACATAGGTTGGCCTGGTTATCGCATCCTGGCCACACTTGGTTTTGCTTTCATTCTTCTGCAATGAAATATTTTAATTATAAACCTTATTATATCTCACTTAGGAAAGAGATAGTATATCTCCCATCCCCTTCAAAAATACCATGGCCACATATCTAAAAAAGAAATAGGCTCCCCCACTGCATCATAGTTGACCTCATGGTTTACCAAGCCAGTATATCCCATTATATTATGTAATGAAATTATTTATAGATTAATTTACTCTATAGAATTTTGTATAAATTTCTTTCTCTGTGTATTTTACTGAGTAAAACCAGCTTCACACTCCTGTGTAGACATCTCCCATGTTGCAATTTTTAAGCTACCCTCCCCTTTCCTGTACAGACCGTGTGAATATGATACAAGGAGATTTGGCTCATAAAATAAATGGTCTTCAACTTTTATATTTTTTAATGATCAAATTTGTACTTATCAATTGTTTTCTTAGTTCTTGGTTTTCATTTTTCAATTTTTCTATTTCCTGTTCCTGCTGACAGAACAGGCATTCATTATTACAGTGAAGGTTTGTAGAACACCCTTCTTTGAAGTCTACCCGCTATTTGTTTATTTGGCATTTTTCACATTTGTCCTTTAACTTCAGTTTCTCACTCATGATTAATTTCTCTAATATTGTCAAATGCGTATACAGTATTTGAAAATCTCTGCTAATATCTTCTATGATTATTAGCTTTGTGACCACAAGTATAAAAAGGGGGGTTAGCTTTGTGACCACAAGTATAAAAAGGGGGGTTGGCCAATAGTTATCCACCTGCTGCTGCATCTTCTTAATGGGCCTGGCCGGAAAGCTAATATGAGGGGTTATGGGACGAAAAATGCAAAATCCTGAAAAAATTCACTGAGCTTTGTATGGCAATGGAGAATTTGTATATGAAATATTTTGTCAAAATTCCTCGCACTTTCATAGTTACAGGATAATTAGTAAAAGTAACTCAGTAAGCCAAAATCATTGATCCCAATAAGAAAATGCAGTATTTCTTCTGTTATTGTAAAATTTGATAATTATTACATATTAATATAAAACAAATAGTGAGCAATGGCATGTATATGGATTCCCTGAGTCAATAGACTGGAAGTTATGCTTACACCCTCTGGTGTTAGCACAAACCTCAGAGAGAGTACACGTTAGTTTGACCTCTGACATTCACTCGCTTTTACGTCAGTTTTTCTTTGTTTCAGCAAGAATTTCATCATGGCAAAACAGGAAAAGACAATTTCAACATCTTGCTAACATAAGAAAGAAGAAAATTTGCTCTAATAAGAGGTCAGAAGTGGGTAATATCGGTGATATTAGCGGAGTTAGTGAAGGAGAGAGAAAGAGCGTTGTGGCTGAAGGAGCGACCATCTCGCCTGACAGGAGCCTACACAAGCAAGATATTGAGCAAAGGAATATTCATTTATGATTAAATTATAATGAATAACATTGTTTTGGTTTATTGATACCCAAAAAGGAACATACATACATACATATACCAAGGCACTTCCCCCAATTTTGGGGGGTAGCCGACATCAAACAAATGAAACAAAAAAGGGGACTTCTTCTCTCTACGTTCTCCCCAGCCTGACAAGGGATTCAACCGAGTTCGGCTGGTACTGCTAGGGTGCCACAGCCCACCCTCCCCTGTTATCCACCATAGATGAAGCTTCATAACACTGAATCCCCTACTGCTGCTACCTCCGCAGTCATCCAAGGCACTGGAGGAAGCAGCAGGGCCTACCGGAACTGCGTCACAATCACTTACCATTCATTCCTATTTCTAGCACGCTCTCTTACCTCTCTCACATCTATCCTCCTATCACCCAGAGCTTCCTTCACTCCATCCATCCACCCAAACCTTGGTCTTCCTCTTGTACTTCTCCTATCAACTCTTGCATTCATCACCTTATTTAGCCGACAGCCATTTTCCATTCTCTCAACATGGCCAAACCACCTCAACACATTCATATCCACTCTAGCTAACTCATTTCTTACACCCGTTCTCACCCTCACTACTTCGTTCCTAACCCTATCTACTCGAGATACACTTCATCTCAAACATATTCAATTTCTGTCTCTCCGTCACTTTCATTCCAAACAACTCCGATCCATAAATCACAGTTGGTACAATCACTTTCTCATACAGAACTCTCTTTACATTCATGCCCAACTTTCTATTTTTTTGTACTATTCCCTTAACTGCCCCCAACACTTTGCATCCTTCATTCACTCTCCGACAGACATCTGCATCCACACCACCATTTACTGCAACAAGAGACCCCAAGTATTTAAACTGATCCACCTCATCCAGTAACTCTCCATTCAACACGACATTCAACCTTGCACCACCTTCCCTTCTCATACATCTCATAACCTTACTTTGTTCCGTAACTTAAATACAAACCACGCTATTTACATGGGGTAATTACTTCGGCGTAGCTGAATGACGAGCCATAAGAATTTTAACGTGGGTTTACTACCCCGCCGCTAGGAGGGGTGGTTCCCGGACAGGTCTAAGGACTTTTGTTTCAGCTTCTTAGGCGAACCCGCATTTGTCGACTCCTCCAAGGGATCGAATGATCCCCTTCCGTCCAGAGGGAGTGTCTGACAGCGCGACTGTCAGCCAGCAGCCCTGGTTCGGGACCCTGGTCAGAGCTCTTGTGCAGGCTATGAAGCCCGTCTTCTCTGACGTGGGTCACAAATCAGTGGCGGCTTCCTCCCCCCTGAAGTCCTGACCCTCATGAGGAACCTCAACGGGATTCCAGACCCAGAGATTCCTCCTCGTGAGGGTAAGGACACGGTCTTGGACCGTGTCTACGGCACCCAGAAACCCTCTAGGGCCAGTGCAGCTTTGCCCTGGTCTCAGGGGATGAAGAGTGCCAGGGACAAGGTCGAGGGCCAGCTCTCTGAGCTTGCTTCCTCCAGTAGATCCAGCGCCGGTAACAAGCTCCTCCCTCCTCCTCGAGTCCATCAGAGGAGGTACTTTGAGATCCTTGAGGAGTCTTGTTTGGGTCTTCCTATTCACCGGGGGAGTCCCTCTAGAGAGACTCTCCAACCGGCACGTGTCCTACTCAGCTACTGAGATCCTAAGCCAGGAGAAGGTCGCTAAGTGTGCCATGCAGGCAACTTCGTGGCTTGACATCTGGCCAGGGTCTCTGGGCATCCTGGTGCTGTCTGAGGACCTCTCCAAAGAAAGCACCAGGAAGGTACTGTAGACTTTCTTGCTCTCAGGCACGCGGACCATCAAGTTTCTGGCCCACCAAGTCTCGAGCTAGTGGGCCAATACGATTCTCAAACGACGGGACGCAGTGGCTGAGAGATTCCACCAGAAGGTTCCCAGTTCGGATGTTAGCAGGCTCAGACACACTTCCGTGCTCAGTAAGAGTTTGTTTGAGCCTAAGGACGTGGAGCTTACCGCTGAGAGGTGGAGGAAGTCCAACCAGGATTCCCTCATCCATAGGGCCTTGACATCGAGGCCCTACAAACCTCCAGCGGCCCAACAGCCCCATCCGGCTAAGGACACAAAGAAGATGACTGCAGCAAAGTCGAAGGTGTCTAAGCCCTTTCCTGCCAAGAGCAGAAGGAGCAAGAAGTCCTCCAGGGGAGGCAAGAACCCTAGAGGAAACGGGGTAGCCCATAAACGCTAGGGTTGGCAGTCCCCCTGCATGTCCACCAGTGGGGGATGCCTACAAAGTTGCGCGGCAAGGTGGCAGCAACTCGGGGCAGATACCTGGACGATTTCCGTAATTGCTCAGGGTTATTGCGTCCCGTTCACAGCTTCTCTACCTCCCCTGACAGCGAATCCAGTGTCATTGAGCTCTCTTGCCATGGGATCGGCAAGAGGGCAAGCTCTTTGGGCAGAAGTCCAGACCATGTTGAAGAAGGACGCTCTCCAGGAGGTTGTAGACGGGTCCCCAGGCTTCTACAGTCAACTCTTTCTTGTAAGAAAGGCGTCTGGACGCTGGAGACCAGTCATCGACCTCTCAACCCTGAACGGGTTTGTCAAACAGACTCCGTTCAGTATGGAGACGACAGACACGGTCAGACTTGCAGTGAGACCAAAAGACTTCATGTGTACACCGAACCTGAAGGACGCGTACTTCCAGATCCCAGTCCGTCTTCAAGGAAGTACCTAAGATTCAGCCTAGACAACAAGATCTACCAGTTCAAGGTGCTGTATTTCGGTCTCTCCACAGCCCCTCAGGTGTTTACCAGAGTGTTCACCCTGATATCTTCGTGGGCTCACAGGATCGGCATCCGTCTCCTTCGTTATCTGGACAACTGGCTGATCTGGCTGATCCTAGCGGACTCGGAAGCAACCCTTCTTCGCCACCGAGACAAGCTCCTCGAAGTTTGCCAAGATCTAGGGATCATGGTAAATCTCGAGAAGTCCTCTCTGCATCCCTCTCAGAAACAGGTATATCTAGGCATGGTCATAGACACCAATCTCCACAAAGCCTTCCCATCAGACGACAGGATAGCAAGGCTGAGGAAGGTCGCGAGGCCTTTCCTTAATCGAGTAGAACTCCCAGCCCAAACGTGGCTGCGTCTCCTCGGCCACCTCTCCTCCCTGGCCCGTCTCGTTCCCAACGGTCGCCTCAGAATGAGATCTCTCCAGTGGCGACTCAAGTCCCAGTGGAATCAAGGTCACGATTCCCCGGACACCTTGGTCCCCGTGGGTCCTGCGGAACGGACTAACCTCCAGTGGTGGGTGGCAGACGAGAACCTACGAAAGGGAGTGGATCTTCTCGTCCTTCCCCCGGATTTGATGTTGTTCTCGGACGCATCAAAGAAAGGGTGGGGGGCCCACGTTCTGAACCACAGGACCTCAGGCCTGTGGTCAGAATCAGAAAAGTACCTTCACATAAACCTGCTAGAAATGAAGGCCCTGTTCCTGGCACTTCAGAAGTTCCACCAAGTCCTGGCGGGCCACTCTGTGGTGGTGATGAGCGACAACACCACGGTGGTGGGTTATATCAACAAGCAGGGAGGTACCTTTTCAGAACAGCTACCCCATCTTGCAGTAGAGATTCTGAGATGGTCCGAAGTCAACTCGATTACACTAGCGGCTCGCTTCATTCCAGGCAAAAGGAATGTGCTTGCCGACAGTCTGAGCAGAGCGACGCAGATAGTGAGTACCGAGTGGTCTTTGGATCCTCAAGTAGCCAACAAAGTCCTGACTTTGTGGGGTTCCTCGACGGTGGATCTGTTCGCTACAGTGCTGAACTTCAAGCTCCCGCTGTACTGCTCCCCGGTCCCGGACCCCAAGGCTCTCTGGCAGGATGCCTTCCAATAACGGTGGGACAACGTCGATGTGTACATCTTTCCCCCGTTCTGTCTGATGAGGAGGGTGCTCAACAAGACCAGAATATCGGTCAATCTTTCAATGACCCTGATAGCTCCGCTATGGCATCACGCAGAATGGTTCCTGGACCTTCTGCAACTCCTAATGGAGGTTCCGAGAGAACTCCCTCCACGTCACGAGCTACTCAAACAACCACACGCCATCATCTTCCACAAAGCCGTAGCTTCGCTTCGACTTCACGCCTGGAGACTATCCAGCATCTCCTCACGGAGAGAGGATTTTTGCAACAAGTTGCGAACAGGATGTCTGGTCACCTGCGCAAGTCATCCGCAGGGGTCTACCAGGCAAAGTGGCGAGTCTTCTGTGGTTGGTGTCGTGGAAGGGGTATCTCTCCCCTCGATGCCACTATTCCAGCAATAGCGGAGTTCCTCGTGTATTTGCGGGAGGAAATGCGCCTTTCAGTCTCGGCAGTGAAAGGCTATCGCTCAGCCTCAAGTCTTGCATTCAGGCTTAAAGGAATGGACATTTCTTCCTCGCTGGAACTTTCCTTTCTCATACGGAGTTATGAACTTACCTGCCCTCAGTCGGAAGTGAGACCTCCTCCATGGAACGTGGTTCGAGTTCTCAGGTCTCTTAAGAGACCTCCCTACGAATCATTACACCAGGCTTCAGATCGCCACCTTACCTGGAAGACGGTTTTCCAGCTAGCGTTGACCTCGGCCAAGCTAGTCAGTGAGCTACATGGTCTCTCGTACGACATCGCCCATTCAAGGGGATGAGGGGGAGGTAACGTTCAGCTTCGTCCCTGAGTTTGTTGCCAAGACTCAGAATCCGGGAGTGCCGGACCCTAGGTTCGACTCTTTTCAGGTTTCGAGTCTCCGTTCTGTAACAGATGACCCAGACCATCTCCTACTGTGCCCAGTGAGGAGTCTGAGGTTGTATCTTAAAAGAACAGCTGCAGTTCATCCCCAGGTGCAAGCCCTGTTCGTGAGCACCGGGAAGACGAAGAGGAGGAGGGTCACCAGGAATACTATCTCGGCCTGGATTCGCAAGGTAATACATCTGGCCTTGAATCCTGACCCTTCTCCGTCACGTCGCCCTAGAGCGCATGATGTCAGGGGCATAGCTACGTCCCTGGCCTTCAAGAAAAATTATTCAGTGACGCAGGTCCATCAAGCTGGGGTGTGGAAGCGTCAGACCACCTTCACTGCCCACTACCTGCAAGACGTGACACTCAGGAGGCTCGATACGTTCTCTATCGGCTCTGGTGCCTGCACAACAGCTGGTCTAACCTCAGGCTCCTTAATAGACAAGTAGCAGAAGGTTAAGGGTATTGTTACCCGGTTTTAGTCTGCGTGAATGAAAAGATCTGTCAGGCCCTTATTCTTTTCTTCATCCTCTCCTCCCTTGGAGAAAGCAGCATCCTGGGTTCTCTGCACAGCTGACCTCAAACCACTGCAGGTAAACCATGCTTCCTTGTGTTCCTAGTATCAAGTGTAATACTGTCATGTCCCCATACCTTGACGAGGTGGTATTGGGAGAGTCCTAGCCTAGATTTCCATCTGAAGAAGTCCAGGTCAACTTCCTAGGACGAGTCACTTCTCACCTTCACACACAGCTTATGTAGGCCGCAGCAGTTTCACAGCATGCTAGCAAGGAGCAGGGACTCCTTATTTCTTGAGTACTTACACACTCGAATATGGAGTCCCCGGGCAAGCCAAAGCCAGTATGGCAGGGACTTACCTCCCTACCGAAGGGTTGAGTCACCCCATGTAAATAGCGTGGTTTGTATTTCAGTTACGGAACAAATGTCAAATTCGTAGATAATTTGTATTTTTCCTAACTATACAAACCTTAGCTATTTATACACATTTGCCCGCCAGCCCTGTCCCCCGGGGTAAGTCCTACCTCTAAGCAAAGTGAAGCATTCACCGGTGTATGTGAGGGGGGGGTGGGTAGCTAGCTACCCCTCCCTACCCCCCGCTAACTAGCGGCGGGGTAGTAAACCCTCGTTAAAATTCTTATGGCTCGTCATTCAGCTATGCCGAAGTAATTACCCCATGTAAATAGCTAAGGTTTGTATAGTTAGGAAAATACAAATTATCTACGAATTTGTCATCTTACCCACATTAACTCTCAACTTCCTTCACTCACACACCCTTCCAAATTCTGTCACTAATCTGCCAAGCTTTTCTTCCGCGTCTGCAACCAGTACAGCATTATCTGCAAACAACAACTGATGGTCATTCATGGTCATTCTCATCTACCAGTTTCAATCCTCGTCCAAGCACTCGAGCATTCACCTCTCTCACCACTCCATCAACATACAAGTTAAACAACAACAGCGACATCACACATTCCCTGTCTCAGCCCCACTCTCACCGGAAACCAATCGCTCACTTCATTTCCTATCCTAATACATGCTTTACTACCTTTGTAGAAACTTTTTACTGCTTGCAACAACCTTCCACCAACTCCATATAACCTCATCACATTCCACATTGCTTCCCTATCAACTCTCACATACGCTTTCTCCAGATCCGTAAACGCAACATACACCTCCTTGCCTTTTGCTAAATATTTCTCGCATATCTGCCTAACTGTAAAAATCTGATTCATACAACCCCTACCTCTTCTAAAACCACTCTGTACTTCTAAGATTGCATTCTCTGTTTTATCCTTAATCCTATTATCAGTTCTCTACCATACACTTTCCAACTACACTCAACAAACTGATACCCCTTGAATTACAACACTTATGCACATCTCCCTTACCCTTATATAGTGGTACAATACATGTACAAACCCTATCTCCTGGTACCATTGACAACACTAAACACATATTAAACAATCTCACCAACCATTCAAGTACAGTCACACCAAGGCTGTCTCAAGTACAGGCCACTCACTATGCATACACTTTGTTTCTCGTTACAGTTTACAGCTGATAATCCTCATAGAAAAATTAAGAGATCATACACACCAGAAGGAGACGACTTTGAATAATCTGGCTAAGAAATATTAGACAGAAAAAATTAATAAAATTGAAATAAAACTTTCCCGAGGCAGTAGCCTTATTCCAAGACCCACTGATTCCAAACTATGCTTTGTATACCAAAAAAAAATAGAATGATTCTAACAATTCAATTTAAAAAAATAAAACATTAACATAAATAAACATTTCCGGCAATTTAAAATTATTTAATATTATCTTTTGCACAATCACCCACAATCGCATGATCTGGCTGTAGCCTACATTTTCTTTACTTGAAGTATTTGATGGATTTATTTTTACTCTTTTACTATTAACGTTTGCAATTCTCTTAGCTAATTCTCTTAGATAATTGTCTTATCGAAGAAGGATGTGCCAGATTCAATATAACTAGATTTGAAGTGTAGCTGTATTACCTGAAAAGTGTTTAAATGCAGTACATAACACATTTTCATAAAAATGAGAGAGAGAGAGAGAGAGAGAGAGAGAGAGAGAGAGAGAGAGAGAGAGAGAGAGAGAGAGAGAGAGAGAGAGAGAGAGAGAGAGAGAGAGAGAGAGAGAGTGTAACAAGGAAAAAAAGTGTGAATACCCAAGTAATTTTGTAAACAGTTAGGTAATCTTTAAAATAAATCCTTAACAAGAGGCTGATATTCAGGGACCAATACCATATGAACAATGTAATGCAATTATAATTATTACAACAGTAGATATAGTACATCCCCTACTATTTTACTTAGGAACACATTCGGCTCTCCTGATAACGTGCAATCACTTGGTTTTTTTCTTCATCAGTATTTCGAAAAGAAAACACATACTTTCGGTCCATTTCGGTAACTCTCTTTGTAGTTTGGTACACACCACATAATAGGCTCTAGCCTGGATTCCAAAACAGTAAAATTTCCTGGAATAATAGCATAAAAATGTAAAGAAATAGAGTGCGACCCCTTTACTTAAAGCCTATAGTAGCAGTGTGATAGCACTACTCGGGACGCGTCGGACCTTTCTTACCCTCCCCCCCCCCACTGACCTGGCCTTCTTTCGAGACCGCTTTGGTCACACCCCTTCCTTCAACATCTCAGCTCTCACACCATCCATACCAGATGCTTTTCTTACTCTCATTTCATCTAGTGCTCTCCTCACTTCCTCTCCTGTAATCTCTCTCTCATTCTCATCTCCCATCACCGGCACCTCAACACCTACAACAGCAATTATATATGCCTCCCTATTATCCTCAACATTCAGTAAACTTTCAAAATACTCCACCACCCTTTCCTTGCCTCCTCTCCTTTTAACAACCTTCCATTTCCATCTTTCACTGTCTCTTCAATTCTTGAACCAGCTTTCCTTACTCTCTTCACTTCTTTCCCAAACTTCTTATTCTCCTCACTTTTTTCCCAAACTTCTTCTTATTCTCTTCATATGAATGACCCAATCCCTGACCCCACCTCAGGTCAGCTGCCCTCTTTGCCTCACTTACCTTGCACTTTACTTCCACATTTTCTCTCTATATCTTTCATACTTCTCTACACTATTACTCTGCAGCCATTCTTCAAAAGCCCTCTTTTTATCTTCCACTTTTACCTTCACTCCTTCATTCCACCATTCACTGCCCTTCCTCATGCTGCCTCCAACAAACTTCTTGCCTCGCACATCATTTGCAATCCCAACAAAATTTTCTTTTACTAACTTCCACTCCTCAAAATTACCAGTTTCTCTTACTTTCACTTCGTCATATGCCATTTTCAACCTTTCTTGATATCTACTTTATACCCCTGGTTTTATTAGCTCTTCAACCCTCACTAGCTCCCTTTTACATCCACCTACTCTATTCCTTCCACCAAAAAATGATTAGACATACCGTTAGCCATACCCCTAAACACAAACACGTGCACGTCTTTCAATCTTCCAAACATTCTTTTAGTTATCAACAAATAATCCATTAATGCCATTTCTTCCACTCTTCCATTTTCCATGATATTCATAATAATCATGATTTATTAATAATGTCTTTGTAAAAATGCAAAGAAAAACTATGAATGCCCGTATCTCAAAATTATTTGACCTTCAAATTCTATCTTCTTTAGTTTTAAAGATATGGCATTGAAATTTAGTGTATAACCTAGAAAGACATTATAAAACAATCTTATTGAGCCATTTTTTTCCAATTTTTATCATATTTTTTTCATACTTTTTTTCCCTGACTTATAGGGTTTATTTTGACACCATAATGAAAAAATTCATACCTGGCAAAAAAAAATTACACATGAAAATAAAAGATTTGATTGGAGGTCTACATTATGTCTATATAGGGTAGTAATCCCAGGACTTAATATTAAGTATCAAGGGAGGAGATAGAATTTGAAAAACAATAACTCTTTAGAATAGATTGCCCGGGCATCGCAAAACCGAAGGTCAGAGGCAAAAATCTTATGCAGTTTGGAGATATCCAAAGTCACATGTTTAAGTGGTATGAATGTCGAAGTCCTGTCCTTAAAGAAACAGCATTAGCTGGCTGCCCCCTTAATCCTGGGTGACCTTCCATCTTTTCTGTCCCTAAGCTCCCATAAGTGCTCCTAATCTAACAGATGTCTCCTCAAAGTTGGGGTGTCCCTAACGTGCCACAGCTCCCAACTGAGCAGCACAAAGCAGAAACCCTTTTTCTTGCCAGGATTGACAGCGGAAGGCTAGCGCTTACTGGGATTTCTGGACATCCAAGAACAGCCAGACTCTTAGACACTACTGAGTATTACCATGAAGCGGCAACTAGGTTTTTTAGTTGGCCAGGAGACCAACATGGCACAAAAGCTATGTCAACCTCATGACAGTTGAGCCTATTTCGCTAGGGGTCGGTCACAGGGAGTGGTCAGCTATTACACGTTAGGAATATGCTTTGCGAGGCACTAATAGCATTATTCAATTCTTGTGACCGTGTCACTCTGGGACTCCCCTGTCCCAGTCTCTCAAAACCTGTGAGCGAGTTCCTAGCGTTGTTTATAGAGGTTCCAAAGTCTGCTCTGACGCAAAAGGTAGCTGTCATCTCCTTAATGTGTATAGGCTAGGTATAGATAGCCATCGTATCTTAAGTATCTATTTTATTTTTTTAAGCCAGGAGAGATTGAAAGTTGAGAGTTTGGATAGAAGGGTTGAAAAAAAGAGAAAAACAGAAATATCAAAATGTAAATGAGTTAATAGTGGTCCAGTCTTAGTCTGGATGCTGCTGTCTTAGTGGCAAGGTTAAACCTACTGGGTTTGAAAAAACCTCTCTGCCGCCATCGCGCATTGCATCGCACATGCTCTCTCACTTCAACAAAGTGCCGGGCCATCTAGAGAGAGTTAGAGAATATTTTTATATTACCGATCACCTATTACAATTGTTCATAAATGGCATTATGTTGTTATTACAACAACAATATACCCAGTACGTAACTTGTCTTTCTCTCACCTGGTAGTTTAGTGTAGTGTAGTACAGAACAGTAAAAGGCTTATACGTGTTTGGGAGAGAGTGAGAGAGAGGTGGGGGATATTGATGTTACCAGTATAAGATTTTAATGTACTGTACTGTACTATACTGTATTATTGTTATAATGCAATTTCAGTTCTTAAATTGATTTCTACAGGTAAAGAAAATCCTTAGAGTTTATATCGCCGATTATCCACAGAATTCCTTAAGTATGGGGCTCAGATCCTAATGACCATTGATAAGGAAATTTTACCATGTGTCATAGGGGGCTAAAGGAGGAGAATTCCTTGTATGTATATTATATTATGTCCTATGGGTTTCCGAGTGTTAATCGTTTCAAGAATTATACTGAACAAATGTTGAAGTGAATTGCATTGCACTGATGCCTTTTTTATTGAAGCAAAAGTTAAAGCTCTCAAATTTGAATACTGTAATTATGAATTACCAAATTTATATGAATTTTTGGTAATATTGTAAGTATACTGTAATGTATTGTAGTTTCTTAGTGAATGTAGTTACAGCCATAAAAGGATGCTCATTAGCTTATCTGTAAGTGCTTTTTTTTTCTCAATGTACTGTACATTTTCCCTTTTTTTATTTACTTGTAATGCTGCATCTTTCAACTTTCTGACTTATGCATTTGTGTTAAATTTATTAAAGCGCTTTTATATATTATTTACTTAGAATTTTTTTTATTATGTAAGATACTGAGTATGGAAAGTTTTATGTTCATTACCCATTTTCTTTCAAGTGAGCAGTCCAGCCAGAGATCAAATCGGCTCGCCCAAAGCAAACCCCACCTTAAAACCAGGCTTAAAAGGAGGTGCTGTTTCTCCTATTTTAGTACCAGCTTCAGGGTCAAATCTCTTGGTTCAGGCAAACACAGATATACATCCTCAGCCTGGATGTAGTAAGTGGGGTATCGACAACAATGATATAGCAAGAGAAAATATGCATTCATATGGTACCACTAACGAAAATCTCTCGTCACATGTTCATAAACCTCAAGAATTTTTGGCAGCTGTAAGAAATAGCTCCTTTGATTCACTTCCACCATTGACCCCCGTGAAGAATATCCTTTCAGAAGAATCGTCTAATACTGAAATGCCTGTACCTTTGTCATCCCTTTCAAGTCATCAACCTCCATATGGTAAGTAGCTGTGGTAGTTCACCATTACTGTATAGTTGTTATTTAAGTATTTGCTGTATTTTTATGTAAGGGGAAATTACTGTAATGGTATGTGGCATATCTAGTACTTATGATTATAAGTTAGTTTAATAGCAGGGTCTTGATGTGTATTTACTGAAGTAGTTAGTGAACACACTCCATTTTTGTATTATTTTGCCCTATGTTGATGAACAAGATAGAAAGATCTTGTTACTAAGAACAAATTGATGAAGAGATATGGTGTTCAGAATCTGGAAAAAAGATGAGAATACAAACACTGCAATATGTGACAAGTGATGAGGAACAGTTAATAAAAGCAATAGTTATGGAAGCTTCCAGATGAACACCAATATGAATGTCTAGGAAATCTAGGAGAAAAAAGATAAAAGAAGACCTGGAATCGATAGCAGTTTTGGAAGACTTGAGTATGGGTTAAAGAAAATGGAGTGAACTCATTTGATGTCTTATCTCGTAATGGAAGATCTGATATAAGAATTTTTATGCTTATAGTGTATAATGTTGAAATATCTAGCTAGTTTAAGTGTAGTTAGCTGACCAATGTACTCAATATTGAAATGAATTCTCAACATATTAGCAACACGTTTTGAAATGTTCATATGTGGTTTCTCGTCATATACTGTGTTATGGAACGGAATTATAGTGCTTGCCATTATATATTACATATTCATTAATAATTTTTTTATTTGTTGATAACAAACCAAGAAGCTATAGCCACTTTGTGTGTTGAAAGGTTTCTTTGGACAAACCCTCTTCAAAGGAGAAAAAACTTAGATGTTGTGCGTACAGGATATAGTTACATGATTTATTTATTAGTGTATTAACAGACACTTTTTAGATATAATCTTCAGTGTTGGGTACATTATGCCATGTAATTTTTAGCTGATTCTTCATTGCATATTTATCTTATAATGTGTTTTGGTTACAAGTGGTTAGCTATTGTTAGTGTAATTGTCCTTTTGTTAGGACGCGTTTGATCTTCCACTAATAAGAGAATAGATGACTGTTATTTTCAGGTTGATGTACTAATTCACTTTATATTTACAGTTTAGCTGTATATGTTAGTACATCTCATAATTTCACAATAAGTGAAAATCATACCAGTATTGATATTACTTTACTGTGTATTCCCTATGCCTTGGGTTTTTGGTTAACTTCAACCATGTTGAATTGTAACTTTTATTGCAGTGTCTTACCGAACAATTATACAGCTGTAGGTTCCCTATGAACGGCAGACAATAGATTCAAAACTACCGCGGTGGCGCCGCCATCGCTGATGTAGGTGATGTCATCTAACTCCACTCGAGGGAGCTACAGGTACAACTGTCCAGGTAACATCAATTCGTTCTCTGCCGGCTTCTGGTGAACATCGGTGGTCGGTGCAGACTTTTTTCTTCATTTGTTGGGAAGTATCATCTCTCCAATATCGGTGAAGTATTCAAACTCCGTGTTGTAGGATTGAATCTGAATTTTCTTTTCTGCAATTTTGTGGTCATACAATCATGTCGGACTCCAGTCCTTCAGTAGTTAGGTTTTGCGCCGGAGGGTGCAAAACTAGGTTAGTTAAATTAATTTATGATTCGCACACTAAGTGCATTAAGTGTAGGGGTTGCGAGTGCTCTAAAGAATCTACTTGTGATGAATGCAAGGATTGGAGTGAACAACAGTGGAAAGTTTTTGTTTCTCACTCGGGGAAAGTAATTAAGGATAGGAAGAGGAAGGCGGCTCTTAGAGCTGAAAATAAGTCTAGTTTTCTAGTTTAGCCTCTTCTGTTTCATCTATCGAAGCACCTGTTCCTATTCCTTCTCCTTCTCCTCTTATTATGTCTCCAATCTTGAGTCCTCCTTCTCCTGCTCCTGTAACTCCGTTGCCAACTTCCCGTGGAGTTTCTCCTGACACCATTGCCAGTCTCGAATCTAAATTTGAAAAGAAATTTGATGTATTAGCTAATACGATAATGCAGTTAGATTTATTTTTAAAGTCTTTCTTAGGAAGTACTTCTAGTGAAGTGAAAAGTGTCAGTTCAGCGCAATCGGAGGGGATGGCTGTTTGTCCCGATAGTTCTCCTAGACGAAGGTCACTGTCCCGCTCCCCCGCCTCGGGGAGAAGACATGCCGTAGGTCCAAGGGAGACTGTCGGGGTTTGCCCACAGACAGTCGCTTCCTCAGTCGATCCTGTAGTGCAACAGCAGGATTCAACTAAACACCATTGGAAAGGTGTATCGTTTGGTGACCAGTACGGGCAGTCGAGTGATTCGCCCCCGGTTAGACGTCGTAAGTCGAGTGATTCGCCTCCGTTTAGACGTCGTAAGTGGTGTGATTATTCAGTCTCACGTCCGTTGAAGAGACGTTCGACTGAAGAGGTGTTCTCTTCGCCTCCTGTGAAAAGGAACAGAGAAGTAGATATCGCTCGCCCGTCGTGTAGCGTAGCTACGTGGACTTCGCTTCGTATTCTTACGACATCGAGATCTTTGACTCATCAAACTGTTGAAACTAGCCCTTCGACTTCGCATGTGACAGATAATTTGACTGGCGCGACACCTCCTGTGGCAATCGTGTCGAAATCCACAACTCCAGTTGCTTCGACTTCAACACTAGAAGAAGAGAATCTAGTTCCGTTAGGTCGTCGACAGTTGTAAGAACTGATGAACTGGATGAAAGAAAATAAACAATGTACGAAGAATAGTGAATCAAATCAAGAACCGTCTCTATCGCCTATCTCTTCGGATGACGAGAAGGACTTAGAAGCAAACACTAATCCTCTCTCGTGTTATTTAAAGCTTTTACGCTACCTTCTCAACATGTACCCGGATTACTTCGTAGCAGTCGCTCCCAGGTCGCTTGCTTCCATTTTCCTGATGAGAAGGAAGAATTTCGATCCTCTTCTCCCGAAGGTCGTTCTTTCCAAGGCTGCTAAACATTCGCTTCATGATATAGAAGATTGGTTGAAGGTCAAGAGAGATCTTGGGAAAGCAACTTTCACCTATCCTCCGTCGAAACTTATTAAGAAGAGGTATAGGTTCTACGTAACCGGGGAAGCCCCTTCTATGGGAGTGTCTGCCTCCTCTCAGGGGGACTTCTCTGGCTTGGTGGATGCAAATAGGAGATTAACGTTTGCAGCAACTAAAATGTTCTTTACATCGCCCGAGTTGGACCATTTTGTAAAGAATATTTTCAAGATTTTAGAAATTATGAGTTTCTTGGACTGGACGATCGGAGCTCTCGCTACGAAAATAGAGGATTTCTCTACTCTTCAGGAAGACCTGGCATCAGACTGGCTTGGGGTTTTGTCATGTGCCGACAAATTAGTTCGGGATGGTTGCGATGAACTGGCCTCTCTCTTTGCATTCGGGACTCTCAAAAAAAGACAGCTCTGGTGTTCGTTTGTTTCGAAAGGAGTCGCTTCGTCTCAGAAGTCCGCCCTTTTGTTTTCTCCTCTCGACAAGGATCATCTGTTTCCAGAAGAAATAGTGACCAAGATTCCTTCCCCACTAGAGAAGAAGTCTACTAATGACTTGCTTGCACAGTCTTCTAAGCGGGTTAAACCCTCAACTGTGGCGACTACCACCTCAGTATCACCTTTGCTGAAGAAACCCTTTCGAGGGGGTAGGTCTAGACCGTTCGTCAGGCCTCGATTTTATTTACGACACCCAACCTAATCCTCGACCAAACCCGACATGAAATCATCCAATTGATTCTTCAATCCTTCGTGTGCCGGTAGGGGGCAGGTTGAGCCTTTTTTGGGAGGAATGGAGTCGCAGAAGGGCAAAGCCCTGGGTGACACAAGTCATCCGGTTCGGTTACTCCATTCCTTTCAAAGACACTCCGCCTCTATTTAATGTTCCCATCACATTACCCGCCTACTCGCCAGGCTCGGAGAAGTTTGTAGCCTTAACCCGAGAAATAGAGATTCTTGTACAGAAGGCGGTCATAGAGGAGATAAGTGACAGACCATCCCCCGGGGTTTTACAACCATCTGTTCGTAGTCCCCAAGTCATCGGGGGACTGGAGGCCCGTACTGTATGTAAGCGCACTGCATTTGTTCGTCCAGAAGACCAAATTCAATATGGAAACGACTCGTTCAGTGTTGGAATCCCTTCGTCAAGGGGACTGGATGGTATCCCTGAATAGGCAGGACGCATACTTCTACATTCTAATTCATCTGGACTCCAGGAAATACCTTCGGTTTGTGTTCATGGGCAAGACCTACCAGTTTCGAACTCTTTACTTCGGCCTCTTGACAGCACCGCAAGTATTTACACGAGCGGTGACTCCTCTGGGAAAGTGGTTACATCTGGTCAGGTTACGCTGATCCCTCGATTTGTTCAAGGGAAAATGAACGTGTTCGCGGACGGACTAAGTCGCCTTCTTCAAGTACTGCCGTTAGAATGGATATGTGGTGCACAGGACCATATTGGCGCGCACAACCAACTTGGTATGCACGAACAACTAGGCACACGCAATCAGTTGAAGTGCGTGAACAACTCTTATGACAGAGGTTTTCGAACTCTCGTTGCGCTAAGTGTTCATGAGTGCACAAGAGTTTTACTCTTATGACAGAGTTTTCGAACTCTCGTCCCGTGAATTGTTCGCGCGCGCCCATTTTCATCAAGAGTTTTACTATGATGACAGAGGGATGCCTGCGGCCTAAGGGTTTACGAATCTCTACAGGTAACTATGACACAGTTCCTTTGGGTCCTGGTCATGTAACACGATTCCTGAAAATTCCGTCAGGAATCAGCAACAGAGTTCCTGCGTGTTCTCGGCACAACATTCCTTAAGGTCTTGAGAAAGGTATTCACAAATAGATTCTGAACCCCTAGGTTCTCATCCGAATCTCTCGGTTTCCGCGATCCAGAGGTTTCTGAAAATTCTATGGTCGACCTCCCCCCCGCTACAGGATGGGTCTTCCAAAGGTGTGACTTGTTACGTCACTGTACACTCCCAGCTGATTACTATATCAGCTAGTCTGGTTTCGCCAGCACCGATCCTTTCGTTTTCGAACAAACCACCGTCATCTTTCCTCCACCTTCCCACTTCGAGTGGTTTGGTTAGCAGACGGAAATGAGCAAGGAATAAAAAGATTTATTTACATTCCAGTTTATTTCCCTGGCAGGCCTTGCCTGATTTAGACGGTAGTTTTTCTTACTAGCAAGAAAGCGTTCGATGGCAACGACGGGTAAGCGGTCGATGGCAATTATGTTTGGCATTCTTGAAGCAAACTCCCACATACGAGACTTCACCCTTTTCGGGAGACTCGTTCCTGAGAAGTTCTTACAGAACTTCAATGGGTGTTGTTTAAACTTCATGAAGGCCGTAGGCTATCCTGGAGCATGCGCTCTAGCCAAGACAAAACCGCGAGGTTATTGTCTTAAACTCGGTTTTACCGTTTGATGGAGGCAGCCTCTCCCTCATTGTACCCTGGGTATAACGACTTGCTTTTTACACGATAGGATTCCGAGACCTTTTTATTCTATCCTTACAGGGTTATTGTTTCGAACAATTACAGTAGTCCCAAAGGAACATTGTTAGCTGACGTTAATAGAACGATAGCAACAGCGTGGGCAACTTTTCATTACGTTTACGAACGTTTCTAACTCCGCCCACAGGTAACCAGACATCTGTTTCTGTGTAATGAACACTGGCTAGCTCCTCGCATAGAGGAGGGGTAAACCAAAGGTGAAATGATTGCCTCTATAACTGTATCTTTTGTTTGAGAACATGTTCGCTCTCATTCAAGAAAATATTACAGTTAGTCAAGGATCAATATTCTTTCGACAATAATGTGGCAGCTTTAAAGAAAAACCTGAAGACTTATCTCTTTGGAAAGTGTTATAATAGTGATCAGAAAACTATTAAGCCTGAATACAAATGCTTGCGAATAACTGAAAAGATACAGAGCAATATATAAACGGGAAAGAAATTATTTTCACACACCAAGGCCCGCCTGAACAGACCCTTAGTGTCTGATGGAGGGCGATAAATAAACCCCTAAAAGTAAAAGTAGAAGTAAGTAATGTTGCAATTCGTCGCACATACATTAATTCGCGCAACTTTTCTAATCCGTGGCCACAAAAATTTGTTCTCAAAACCTGGCAGACTTGATAGGCCAGGAAGAAGAACGACTCTTATGTCATGTGCGGGCATTAAGATATTATCTCTGCAGAACAGAGTTTTCTGAGAGAGTTAATTGTAGAAGCTCATTCTCAAGCTAACGACGCAGTGTTTCCTTTACTGAGAGTGAAAAGTGCATGAAGTTCGAGCAGTAGCGACTTCTCTCGCTTTTCGACACAACTAGCCGCTATCCGCTATCCTGCAAAGTACCCGTTGGGAGGTCTAAACATGTGTTTGCTACGCATTATTTGAAAGAAATCGAAACTGTGTTTGAAGATTGTAAGTTTCTCGGTCCACTTTCGGTAGTTGGCATAGTGTTGGGAGGAACGACATAGGGGGTTGCTCCCTCTGTTAGCCTATGTTTCGCCTTGCTGTATACCAAGGTTGACGAGTTAAAGGAAAGTCGGGGGTTACAATGTACCTGGAGTACTCACCAATCATTTTAGTGTTAGTTTTGGTGGGTAAAGGTTTTTATTTTGGTGTAGGTGACAGTTTTTTCATGTTGGTTAATTCTGGTCTTAGCCCAGGGCAAGGGCAATATTTTCTTGTATCTTCGTTCAGTCAGCGGTGAACACTATGACTACGAGGATCTTCCACTCCATGTAAAGGCACCCATTGGTCATATTCCAAGCCTTCTACTATGTAAGATGAGCACCGACCAGTGGCAGTTTTCTCCTGCAGTAGCTCTCGTACAAGATAAGGTACAACAGGCACTAACAGTGCTTTTGGGTATACAGTACATTATTTTCAAGAATCGTATGCGATTGTTGAAGTGAAACTTACATCCACAGCCCCCTATCCTTGCAATGGGTAATCAGCTGTATAATTGTACGGTAAGACAATGCAATAAAAATGAATTTTTATTATAAAATGAAATTTTATTGCATACTTATCGAACAATTATTAATCAAAGCCCTCCCTCCTCCCCGCTGGTGGATGGCTGGGCAGAACGAATTGATGTTACCTGGACAGTTGTACAATGTAGCTCCCTCGAGTGGAGGGAGATGACGTCACCTACATCAGCGATGGCGGCGCCACCGCGGTAGTTTTGAATTTATTGTCTGCCGTTCGTAGGGAACCTACAGCTGTATAATTGTTCGGTAAGTATGCAATAAGATTTCATTTTATAATAAAAATCCATTTTCATATACCGTACATGTATATCTAATATTTAGGGAAGGGTTTTTTTATTTAGTTTTGGTTTTATGTATTATATTAGTAATTAACTTAAGGGGACTGTCCGCTATATCTTGTATTTTTTTTTCCATTTATTCAAAATATATAATTTCAATATACAGTAATACCTTGAGATACAAGTTTAATGCATTCTGGGACCAAGCTTGTGTGTCAATTTACTTGTATCTCAGATTACTTTTTCCCATATAAAATAACTAAAAGAAAAATTAATCCGTTCCCACTCTGTAAAAAACCCTAAAAACAGTATACTGTAACAATAGCTTTTTCATTCTAGGGAAAAGATGTCTTCCTTTTAACTCCAAGTAAATGTAGTTAAAGTTTTGAAGGCTTCAGGTTGTTCAGACAGTAATTTAGTTTTTATAAATGGGTGCATGTACTTATAAGTTAATTGCAAGTAAATGTAGTTGAAGTTGTAAAGGTATCTTGGTGTCCAGAAAGTAACTGTTTGTTCCGTAACCGAAATACAAACCACACTATTTAAATAGGGTATTACTTTCGGCGTAGCTGAAATGACGAGCCATTAGAATTTTAATGAGGGTTTACTACCCCCTCGCTAGTTAGGGAGGGGGTAGGGGAGGGGTAGCTAGCTACCCCTCCCCCCTCACACACTGGTGAACTAGTTCACTTTGCTTTTGGCTCGGGTGATGAGCAGACGTGTCTGCTCCCACCCTCGCTTTGACAGCCATTAATGCTTTTTGTCTTTTACTTTTTCTTATACTTAATACATACAGTATGTAAACATTCTTTATGTTTATGTATATATTTGTGTATAGAAATATAGTAAGTTTCCTTTTCAGTGTTTGTGCTGTGTGTGTAGTGTATGACATCGTCACCAGCGTAGTGCCAGGCCACCACGGTTTCACGTCATGGGGTGCGGCCTCTCCCTTGGTCCTTCGGTCGTTCCTTCGGCTTCCGATATTCGGCCGCCGTGGGGAATCGTCATTGCTGGACTTTCTTTATTCATCTGTTTCTTCGCTGTTCCTCCTTTCCTACGGGGAACTTGGATTCTTAGCGAAGGGAATGTGGGAGTTTAGATTGACTACGGTCTCTCTCTCTACTCGAGGTCGTTCACCTTTTACTACTACTACGTACTATTACGGAAGCTTCTTTCCCTTGCGGGTTTGGTTGCTTTTCCGTTTATTTGTCTCAATTATTTTTAATGAAATCTAATTGTATTTTTTTTAAATTGTCAGCATTCTGGGAGAACACTTCCCTTCGGGGGTCAGTGATTCTTACTTTTTGTGAACATTCTTAAATGAATTATATAATTATAATTCTGTTTTTGTTACAGTTCTCCGCCCTCCCCCTTTTCCTGTGAATGTCAGTGGGGGAGGAGGGCGCATACTCCTATGTTTTCTATTCCCTCAGGGTTTCTCTTCGGAGTTTCTCCCAGGGGAATTTCTGTTAACTAATTATTTTATTTTCCCAGTTAACGATGTAGTTTTTCTTCGTTTGCCTAAAGTGTGCCAACGAAGCAGAGCTGTCCTGTTTGTGCCTGGGGAGTCTTCTGTTGCTGCCGTCTCTCTAGGACATCGTCATGGGCGTGATCCCTTCTCTTAGAAGTTCTCCCGTGACAACTGTTCATCTAAGAACGCTAAGGGGGTTCGCCTCCAGGGGTAGGTAACTTCCCTTCTGAGGGAGGTTCCCTTCCCAGGTGTGAGTTTTTTCCCCTGCAGAGGGAAAACTTCTCATACCTTAATAATTCCTGGATGGGTTTTCCTGGTCCTCAGGCGGTTATGCCCTTGGTGCTGAGCGGCCGCACTTGTAACCATGCTCAAGGAGCTGAGCGGTTGCAAGGCCGGTCACATGAAAACTTCAGGTGGCTATGCTCTTGGGGCTGAGCGGTCACACCTGCAGCTATGCTCAAAGGGCTGAGCAGCTGCAGGATCAGTCTTGTGACCTCTCTCGTTCGCGAGGGAGGCCACTCATAAGGACTCCTCTTCGGAGGATTGCTCCTTATAGGTCAGCTTGCTGATCCAACGGCCCTAAGGGGCGCCATCACCAGTGTCTTCCAGTCTCCTCTACGAAGTGTTCACCTCTCTCGTTCGCGAGAGAGGCCACTTAAAGAGACTCCTCTTCGGAGGATTGTTCCTGTTTAGACCAGCTTGCAGTTCGTGACCTCCCCGCAGAATTGTTCGCCATCTCCTAGACCTGCTGACCTGCCATCTCCACAAAGCCTTTCTATCAGACGACAGGATAGCAAGGCTGAGGAGGGTCGCAGATCCTTTCCTCAGACGAGAAGAACTCCCAGCCCAATCATGGTTACGTCTTCTCGGTCACCTTTCCTCCCTGGCCCGTCTAGTTCCAAATGGGCGGCTCAGGATGAGATCCCTGCAATGGAGGCCCAAGTCCCGGTGGAATCAAGGTCACGATTCCCCGGACGTTTTGGTCCCTATGGGTCCTGCGGAACGGACGGACCTTCAGTGGTGGGTGACAGACGAAAACCTCCGAAAGGGAGTGGATCTTCTCATCCTCTCCCCGGATTTGATGCTGTTCTCGGACGCCTCAAAAGGAGGGTGGGGGGCCCACGTTCTGAACCACGGGACCTCAGGCCTATGGTGAGAATCAGAAAAGTGCCTCCACATAAACCTCTTAGAAATGAAGGCCATATACCTGGCACTTCAACAGTTCCAACGGTACCTGGCGTGTCACTCCATGGTGGTGAGGAGCGACAACACCACGGTAGTGGCTTACATCAACAAGCAGGGAGGTACCTTTTCACAACAGCTATCCCATCTTGCAGTAAAGATACTGAGATGGACCGAAGTCCACTCGTTTCCACTATCGGCTCGCTTCATTCCGGGCAAAAGGAATGTGCTCGCCGACAGTCTGAGCAGGGCATCCCAGATAGTGAGTACCGAGTGGTCTTGGGATCCTCTAGTAGCCAACAAAGTCCTGACTTTGTGGGGTTCCCAACGGTGGATCTGTTCGCTACAGCCTTGAATTTCAAGCTTCCGCTGTACTGCTCCCCAGTCCCGGACCCCAAGGCACTCTGGCAAAATGCCTTCCAACAACGGTGGGTCAACATCAACGTTTACGCCATTCCCCCGTTCTGTCTGATGAGAAGGGTGCTCAACAAAACCAGAATATCGGTCGACCGGTCAATGACCTTTAGTAGCTCCGCTATGGCATCATGCAGAGTGGTTCCCGGACCTTCTGCAGCTCCTGACGGAACTCCCGAGAGAACTCCCTCCTTGACACGAGCTACTCAAGCAACTTCACTCCAACATCTCCCACAAAGCCGTAGCATCGCTGCGGCTTCACAATATCCAACATCTCCTCACAGAGAGGCTTTTCGCAACAAGTTGCAGAAAGGATGTCTCGACACCTGCGAAAGTCATCGGCAGGAGTCTACCTGGTGAAGTGGATAGTCTTCTGTGGTTTGTGTCGTGGAAGGGGTATCTCTCCACTCGATGCCACTATTCCAGTAATAGTGGAGTTTCTCGTGTATTTGCGGGAAGAGATGCGCCTTTCAGTCTCGGCATGTTGCAAGGACAACCCCCACACCCTGAATCACACTTACTGACAATGGTCTCCACAAAACAAACTTTCCCCTTACGTAATCTACAACCAGACTCTTAGACAAAAAGGACGAAATAAACAAAACATATCCTAAAAACTATATTTCCTTACAAACTAAAACGCTCAACATAAACCAAAAAAACAACTTATCACTAATCATACACTTAACACAAAACAGGCATTAATCATACCACCATTCAAATAAACCCTCAAAATAAATAACGCTTAAAAACTTACAAAACATACAAAAAACGTAAAATAATTCAAATACAGTGGAACCTCTACACACGAACGTATCTACATCCGAATTTTCCAACATCCGAAGTAAAATTCGAGCAAATTTTTGACTCTACACCCGAATTTTATTTTGACACACGAAGTAAGCAATTTTCGTCGTACGGCTGTATCCGAATTTTTCGACACACGAAGTACAATTCGAACACGTTCCGACTCTACACCCGAATGTTTTTTTCGACACCCGAAGTAAACAATACTCGTACGCGTAGTCGGTGCTCATAGCGCCTGAAGTGTTTTTTATTTCCGCCGATAGAAGGCAGCACATCGACCTCGGAGGGACGCTCAATTAGCGGGTCTTGGGTCAGTCCTCTGTTCTCGTCGGCTTCTTGCGGTTGTGCTCTGTGCGTTCTGCTATTAACTCTGTTTTAATCGTGATTTTTTAGGTGCATCCTTTAACGGTAATTTACGTAAAGTATGGGTCCTAAAAGGCTTAGTTTTGCCAGTGGTAGTGGTAGTGGTGAGAAAAGGAAGAAGGAAATGCTTTCTTTAGAAATTAAGCAGGAAATTATTGAAAAACATGAGCGTGGCGTCCGCGTGAGTGAACTTGCTAAATAGTATGGCCGTAATATGTCGACGATCTCGACAATCCTTAAACAGAAGGAAGCTATTAAAGCAGTGAAACCTTCTAAGGGGATCACTATAATTTCCAAACGCCGTACCCCTATCATAGAAGAGATGGAACGACTTCTACTAGTGTGGATTAAGGATAGAGAGATCGTTGGCGACACCATCACCGTGACCGTTATCTGCGAGAAGGCGCACGCCATCTTTACAGACTTGAAGGAGGAGAGCTCTGGGGGTGATGCTGGGGAGAGTTCAACCGAGCCTTCCTCAGATGATTTCAAGGCATCTCGTGGCTGGTTCGAGAAATTTAAGAAACGGTCCGGGATTCATTCAGTTGTTCGCCACGGAGAGGCTGCTTGTGCGGACACAAAGGCTGCAGCCGACTTTGTCAAGAACTTCGAAAAAATCGTGCAGGAAGAAGGCTACGTAGAGCAGCAGGTGTTTAATTGTGATGAAACCGGGCTGTTTTGGAAGAAGATGCCGAGTCGAACCTACATCACTGCCGAAGAGAAGAAATTGCCTGGGCATAAGCCAATGAAGGATCGGTTGACTCTTGCCCTATGTGCCAACGCTAGCGGGGACTTTAAAGTCAAGCCCTTACTGGTTTACCATTCAGAGAACCCTAGGGCCTTTAAAGCACACAACGTCGATAAGGATCAGCTTCATGTTTTCTGGCGATCCAACTCGAAGGCCTGGGTCACTAGGCAATTCTTTGTGCAATGGATAAACCAAGTTTTCGGCCCTTCTGTGAAGAAGTATCTTCATGAACAGAAATTGCCTTTAAAGTGCCTGCTATGCATTGACAATGCACCCGCTCACCCCCCCGGACTTGAAGATGATATCTTCGATGAATTCAAGTTCATAAAGGTGCTGTATCTTCCACCGAATACCACCTCTATCCTCCAGCCCATGGACCAGCAAGTTATTTCTAATTTTAAGAAGCTGTACACCAAGCACTTATTTAAGCAGTGCTTTAATGTCACGCAAAGCACCAACTTAACTTTGCGTGAATGTTGGAGGGGCCACTTCAACATCGTGCACTGCTTGAAGATCATAGATCAGGCTTGGGTGGGATTAACTCGGCGGACCCTTAATTCTGCCTGGAAGAAGCTGTGGCCTGATGCAGTTTCTCCCCGAGATTTCGAGGGTTTTGACCCCGAACCTGATCCCGTGGTCGGTGCAGCGGAAGCCGTAGAGGAAATCGTCTCCCTTGGCAAGTCCATGGGTCTGGAGGTCAACGCAGATGATGTTACGGAACTCGTCGCCAAACATCACGACGAACTTACCACGGATGAGCTCAAGGAACTCCATGCTATGTTGGAGCACATGAGTGATGACGAGGAAGGGAGCGAGGAGATAGAACATGTGTTAGGTTCGGCGCAAATAAAAGAGGTGTTAGGAAAATATCAAGACGTGGTCGACTTCATCGACAAATACCATCCATAGAAATTGCAGGTTTGTCGTGTAGTTTCTCCATTCGATGATGTTTGCCTAACTCACTTTCGAAACATTCTGAAAAGCCGTACCAAGCATTTATCTATCAATGCTTTCTTTAAAAAAACTGCGAAGCGAACTCGCGATGAAGAGGATGTAAGTGAATCGAAGAAAACGGCAAAGAGTGAAGCGGAAGAAAGTGAAACAAAGAAAACGGAAAAGAGTGAAGCAAAAGAAATTCAGTCAATTTTAAATGTAGAGTGATAGTGATTAAAATTACGTACAGTGAACCCTCGCTACTTCGCGGTTCGACCATCGCGGATTCACCACTTCGCGGATTTTTTCCATAACCCATATATATACAGTAATATATATATATGTATATATATATATATATATATATATATACATATATATATATATATATATATATATATATATATATATATATATATATATATATATACATATATATATATATATATATATGTGTGTGTGTGCATGTATTTATGTATATATGTAGGTATGTATATGTGTATACATATAAATATATATATATATACACACACACACATATATATATATATATATATATATATATATATATATATATATATATATATATATATCTATCTAAAGTAGGAAGATGTGATGTAGTTCTAAGGGAAAAGTATGGGAAATATGTCTGGGTAATAAGCAAAGCTCTACCTCCAGTTTGTTTCTTCATTATGATCAGAGATAAATGTAAAGAAAACATTGGTTGCCATTTTTTATCGTGCTTTTTAGCATGTTTAGGAAATGCATGATATAAAATCACCTTTAATATTTGTGCCTGTTTTAGTTTAGGGTACTGTAGTACATGCATTAAGTGTTCTGTACATTAAAGGGTAGTTTGTTAACAGTACTACGTACAAGGGAAGGTTTTAAAAGTCTGAATATACATGTTGAATAAATAGGTAAATATGGTGTCACTACTTCGCGGATTTTCACCTATCGCGGCCGCGACTGGAACCTATCTACCGCGATAAACGAGGGTTCACTGTAATCATCAAAAAGAAAAAAAGAAAATGTAAAAAAAAAATATAAAATATAAAAATTAAAAAAAATATGCTAAGTTATGTTAAAGTTCACTTAGTGTAAGTTAGAATAAGTTACGGTAGTGTACGTTTATCGTAGTTAACCTCTCTACCTTCTCGCCGCCCGTCCGTCTCCTCTCTGCGTAGCAAGACTAACAACACCTGCGCTGGAGTTTCTAAGGTAAAGTGACGCTAAAAACCCGTTTCTTATTTATCATTTTTTGCTAATTCTTCTTATTTACATGTTTATTCTTCTTATTTACATGTCTATTATCTAATTTAGTGTTCATTATTCTCATGGGAAAATTATGTGTAGTAGTTTATTAAGAAGTTATCATAGGTTTTTGGGCTCAACCACGGATTAATCCTATTTCAATGTATTCTTATGGGAAAATTCATTTCTACATCCGAACATTTTCTACATCCGAAGTTGGTTCTGGAACGGATTAAATTCGTATGTAGAGGTTCCACTGTAAACCAAATTTAAACCCTAACAAAACTTAACATTAACCTCACACCACCAACACCAAAATATGTATGTATATATATATTTTATGGACACTAACAGTCGTCCACACACTGCCAACTGTCTTTTGCAGCCCACTACCACAGCTTTGTGGTCAACAATCCACTGGGTGGCAATTTGCCACAACTGTCTCGGTGATTAGGGTGGTACTTATAATCATCATCATCTTCAATTGAAAGTAAACGGGCCAGGTCATCAACAATAGTCAATCCAAAGAGCAGTCTTAATACAATCTCTTACAGGCCAGGTCGTCAACTAAAGATCGGCATTCAAAAAATAACTCTCCAGAGGAGGAATCACGGCCTGCCAAAATAAAAAAGAAAAACACTTACGAACACTCCTAACTAACTGAACTATCGCACTATAATCAAAGATAAACAATAAATTGTTCCTATCATTCACAATCACGACAAGCAAAGATAAACAAAACTGTACTTACTATTAAAATAAAAATCACTTCCACGCTGGTCAAAAAAATAATCCAGCATTCACAACAGCCTCTAGCTGCAGTCAAAATCAAAATAAGCATTCATTCAAGACATTCACCACTGTCGTAACCTAACTAAAAACATAAACAAACAATCTCATTTAAACCAACAGTCTTTCTCACCACAAACAATCAATACACTAACTACTCTCTCTCTCTCTCTCTCTCTCTCTCTCTCTCTCTCTCTCTCTCTCTCTCTCTCTCTCTCTCTCTCTCTCTCTCTCTCTCTCGATTTGGCAACAGAAAATAACCAAAAATAAAACAAAAATTAATCCTCCACATTCCTCCCCCCTTACTTTGCCAAATCCTACTACATTCTCCCACAACCACTTACATTATTTTTTTCATAACCCAGTCGCAGTCGGGAACAGGACCTCTACTCCGAGTAACTGGGCCTTTATACACACTCTCATTCACTTCTTCCTTGTCACAATCATTCGCTACATTAACACTATTCTTATCTAAATCCCTATCATCTAATATATCATGTACAATCCCATCTACCTCGTTCTCGTTTGGCCCTATAATTAAACTCATTTCTGTAAACAGTTCATCCATTTCATCAAAAACATTCTCAACTTTAGCAAAAGATTCATTCATGCTACTTATCATTCTCCTGTCTCTCATTCTAGCGTTATTCATTTTTTCTTTTACATCATCTAACGAAAAGCCACACACACTATAAGTATCATTCATACTCAGCCACGTTTCATCTGTATTAATACATTTATCCTCCACACTCACTTGTACATTTACACCCTTGTCATACTTATTCGTATTCTTACCTATACCTATAAATTTCCCTTGTACTTTCTCCTCACTTAAAACTTTCAAACGACTCTTTTCCCATATTCAACTAACACTAATTGTTTATTTTCCAGCCCTAACTTCTCATGCATACTAGATTCATACTTGTTCATATCCAACCAATTATTCATCCCATTCTCACAAACATTGATCCTATTCCTTCCACACACACAGGAGGACTCACCCAGCTGAATCCTCTTACACTCTAGTTTCCCGAACATCCTGGCTGACTTAATCCCTTCTTCCTACATACTCTAGCTATATGCCCATCTGCACCACATTACTACACTTACCCCGCGGCTCCTTGCACATTCTAGCATAATGACCATCCTTACCACAATTACCACAACCTACATTCCTGCGATTACTACGACATCCACTCGCTATGTGCCCAGTCATACCACACCGATAACATTTTACCCCTTTCTCTTTCTTGCACTCGCTAATTCTATGACCTACCTCACCACATCCAAAACAAGCACCTAGAGCCCATCTACATTCATTCTTCTTATGCCCTACTTCCCCACACCTTTAACACTTTTCATCACGGACACGGCTATCTGACATACCTCGATGTGCACTCACACTCCTATCCCTATTGCGCCAATTACCCTGCCTAAATCCACCATTTGCTTGCACAGTTCCTCCGTTACTTGCCCTAACACTCCTATCTATTACCTGATCAGCTATCCGCATTGGCCCTCTCAAAATTGCGTCCTTATAACTACCAAATTCTATTACACTTTCTTCCATTCCAGTTCTTACACTCACAGATTTACTTTCTTTCATGCACCTATCTAACTCATAATCCTCAACTATCTCTAGTATATCATCCCATGTCAATCTCTCTTGCGTCCACCTCATTTTCTCCTTCTGTTTCAAATTAACAAACTCGGCAACATTCTCGGGTACAGTAGCCAAAAACTTCTTCATTAACTCCTTATTCTCATTTATACCTTCATCCCCATACTTCTTCCTAGCTAAAGTTTCCAACCTACATACATACATAGATATCGCTTCTCCTGCATTCATCCTTGCCTCATCAAAATCATTCTTACGCTTATACCTAACACTCGCTTTCATACGTTTTACCTGCTCAATTATTCTCTTTTTCACACTTTCATAATCAACATCCCCTACACTCATTATCACTCCATACATCGTCAACAAATACCCAGTCAAATATTCTCCTAACTCCCTAGCCCAAACTCTCTTACTATCACCATACTTATCCTGACAATACCTCTCATACTCCTTGAAAAATTCATATACATCCCTACTGCTATGCTCATTGAACCTTTCACACCGAGGTACCTCTCTCATAAACACAGTCTTACACACATCACGTTCATTCTCACTGCTATCATCACTACTACCTTCCTTCTTGTTTCCTACTTCCTCGCTAGAATATAAGGAATCTAATTCCACAGTCATACTCCTATCCTTGATCATACTCTTCCTAGCCCTTTTCTTACTCGCCACTTTCACCCATTCACGATCGTCCTTGCTATCAGCCTGATACTTTTTCTTCTCTTTCTTCACATCACTTTTACCTTTCCTTTCATCTTTCCTCTCACCTTTCTGTTCATCCTTACTATGCCTAATTCCCTTATCTTCAATATCACTATCACTATTACTACTATCACTATCACTTCCTTTCCCATTATCACTAACCTTAGCCTTCTCATCCACTATCAACCCATTACCCGAAGCTGAGGACACTCCTCCGACTGCACCTTCACCCATTAAAGTCTTCATCATCCCCATTACTTGCCCCATCATATCTTCCATTCGTTTCTCCGTCCGTTCTTCATTCTCTCGCATCCTCATCTCAACACCCTCTTCCACTCTCTCTACAGTTCCCTGAATTTCCCTCAGTTTCCTATGCATCTCCTCATTCTCAAACCTTAACCACTTATTCTCATGCAACAACTTCTCCTCACGCTCCTTTCTCAGCCGCAATTCCTCCTCCAAAGCCTTTAATTTACGTTCCATTTTTCTTCAACCTTAATCTAATTTCTTATCCTAATGCAGTCCTTTGTCCAAGAGTCTAGCTTCAATCCCACCTCGGCAGTCCCTGTTCCGGCGCCAAAATAATGTGGCGGGATGTTGCAAGGACAACCCCCACACCCTGAATCACACTTACTGACAATGGTCTCCACAAAACAAACTTTCCCCTTACGTAATCTACAACCAGACTCTTAGACAAAAAGGACGAAATAAACAAAACATATCCTAAAAACTATATTTCCTTACAAACTAAAACGCTCAACATAAACCAAAAAAACCACTTATCACTAATCATACACTTAACACAAAACAGGCATTAATCATACCACCATTCAAATAAACCCTCAAAATAAATAACGCTTAAAAACTTACAAAACATACAAAAAACGTAACATAATTCAAATAAACCAAATTTAAACCCTAACAAAACTTAACATTAACCTCACACAACCAACACCAAAATATGTATGTATATATATATTTTATGGACACTAACAGTCGTCCACACACTGCCAACTGTCTTTTGCAGCCCACTACCACAGCTTTGTGGTCAACAATCCACTGGGTGGCAATTTGCCACAACTGTCTCGGTGATTAGGGTGGTACTTATAATCATCATCATCTTCAATCGAAAGTAAACGGGCCAGGTCATCAACAATAGTCAATCCAAAGAGCAGTCTTAATACAATCTCTTACAGGCCAGGTCGTCAACTAAAGATCGGTATTCAAAAAATAACTCTCCAGAGGAGGAATCACGGCCTGCCAAAATAAAAAAGAAAAACACTTACGAACACTCCTAACTAACTGAACTATCGCACTATAATCAAAGATAAACAATAAATTGTTCCTATCATTCACAATCACGACAAGCAAAGATAAACAAAACTGTACTTACTATTAAAATAAAAATCACTTCCACGCTGGTCAAAAAAATAATCCAGCATTCACAACAGCCTCTAGCTGCAGTCAAAATCAAAATAAGCATTCACTCAAGACATTCACCACTGTCGTAACCTAACCAAAAACATAAACAAACAATCTCATTTAAACCAACAGTCTTTCTCACCACAAACAATCAATACACTAACTACTTTCGCTCGCTAACGCAATCTCTCTCTCTCTCTCTCTCTCTCTCTTTCTCTCTCTCTCTCTCTCTCTCTCTCTCTCTCTCTCTCTCTCTCTCTCTCTCTCTGGATTTGGCAACAGAAAATAACCAAAAATAAAACAAAAATTAATCCTCCACATCGACACCTGCGAAAGTCATCCGCAGGAGTCTACCTGGCGAAGTGGATAGTCTTCTGTGGTTTGTGTCGTGGAAGGGGTATCTCTCCACTCGATGCCACTATTCCAGTAATAGCGGAGTTTCTCGTGTATTTGCGGGAAGAGATGCGCCTTTCAGTCTCGGCAGTGAAAGGCTATCGCTCAGCCTTAAGTCTTGCCTTCAGGCTAAAAGGAATGGACTTTTCCTCCTCGCTGGAACTTTCGCTACTCATACGAAGTTATGAACTTACCTGCCCTCAGTCGGAAGTGAGACCTCCTCCATGGAGCGTGGTTCGAGTCCTCAGGTCTCTTAAGAGACCTCCGTTCGAACCATTACGCCAGGCTTCTGATCGCCACCTGACTTGGAAGACGGTGTTCCTACTTGCTTTGGCCTCGGCCAAGCGAGTCAGCGAACCTCATGGTCTCTCGTATGACGTCGCCCATTCAAGGGGATGGGTAGAGGTAACGTTCAGGTTCGTCCCTGAGTTTAAGGCTAAGACTCGAAATCCAGGAGTGCCGGACCCCTGGTTCGACTCTTTCCGGTTTTCGAATCTCCGTTCTGTAACAGATGACCCAGACCATCTCCTACTGTGCCCAGTAAGGAGTCTGAGGCTCTATCTCAAGAGAACAGCTGCAATTCGTCCTCGAGTGCAAGCATTGTTTGTGAGCACAGGAAGGACGAAGAGGAGGGTCACTAAGAACGCTATCTCAGCATGGATTCGCAGGGTCATCCACCATTCGCTGAATCCGGATCCTCCTCCTCCGTCACGTCGCCCTAGAGCACATGATGTCAGAGGTATCGGTTCGTCCCTGGCATTCAAGAGAAACTACTCAGTGACGCAGGTTCTACAAGCAGGGGTTTGGAAGCGTCAAACGACCTTCACAGCCCACTAACTGCAGGACGTGACCCACAGAAGGCTCGATACGTTTTCTATCGGCCCTGTGGTGGCTGCACAACAGCTGGTTTAAACCTCAGGCTCCTTAATGGGACAAGCAGCAGAAGGTTGAGGGCATTGTTACCCTGTTTAATCTGCATGAATGAAAAGATATGCCTGGCCCTTATTCTTTTCTTCATCCTCCCCTCTCTTGAGGAAAGCAGCATCCTGGGTTCTGTGCACAGCTGACCTCAAACCACTGCAGGTAAACCATGCCTCCTTGTGTTCCTAGTATTAAGATAATACGGTCGCGTCCCCCATACCCTTACGAGGTGGTATTGGGAACGTCCTTACCTAGAATTCCATCTAATGGACTCCAGGTCAACTTCCTAGGACGAGTCACACTTCATTCCTTCACACACACATGCTTACATAGGCCGCGGTCTTTGCAGAGCAAGGTACTTGCGAGGTGCAGGGACTCCATATCTTGAGTTCTACACACTCAGATACTGAGTCCCCGGGCAAAAGCCAAAAGCCAGTAACGGCTGGGACTTACCACCCTTCCTAAGGGTTAAGTCACCCTATTTAAATAGCGTGGTTTGTATTTTGTTTACGGAACAAATGACAAATTTGTATTTTTCCTAACCATACAAACCTTAGCTATTTAATCAAACTTGCCCGCCAGCCCTGGCCCCCGGGAAGTCCTACCTCTAAGCAAAGTGAACTAGTTCACCGGTGTGTGAGGCAGGAGGGGTAGCTAGCAACCCCTCCCTCACCCCCTCGCTAACTAGCGAGGGGGTAGTAAACCCTCGTTAAAATTCCAATGGCTCGTCATTTCAGCTACGCCGAAAGTAATACCCTATTTAAATAGATAAGGTTTGTATGGTTAGGAAAAATACAAATTATCTACGAATTTGTCCTATTTAGAAAAAATCACACACGCAGTATTTGTAAGTTATTTGTAGCTAGCTATCAGAACCTTATTTTGAATCAGAATTTAATTTTTGAAGGTGAAAAATCTGTGGAAAGAAGGACATTGAGTACAAAAAGAAAATTAATTTTATCTGAGGCAGACAAGTCGGCTGAAGATTCTTACAGGAAGAAGCATCCAAGGCTGATACCAGGTTTGGAAATTTTATTTCTTTTTTTGATTAATAGTAATATGCAAAATATACAATGGTTTGTTTTATTAATTTTCATTGTCAATAACCACAGTAATTTTATATCTCTTCAGCTGTTCAAATTCTTAAGACATTGAAACACAAAATTAAGATTTGAAATTGTTTTTTTTCTTTTTTAACGTAAGTAATTACATTGTCTAAAAGCAAGCATATTAGTAAATTATGGATTTTATTATCATTTTGTCATGAGCCTTTCCTGTTTTATTCTTTCTCTTAGCAATAGCATTTTCATATAATTATCCTTTAGTAGGGCAGTGGGCCGGAAATTATAAAATACTCTACAGTATTTCAATGGCTATATCAACAAGCTTGTTTATTTTATTTCCTAACATTGGAGGATCAATACTCAAATCTTTAAATGTCTAATTCAAGGTTTCTGATATTTTTCAGCTGCTTGTTTGATGAAGTTTGTAAAGAAAAAATAATTTTGATACTGTAGTAAAAAATAATTTATTTCTATACTCACCTGATGTCCATATTGCTTTTCTCCAGAAGCTTGGTTTAATCAAAATTTACCCATGAAATATATAAAAGTTTTAAAATTTTCCCATTTTCTTCTCTTCATTAAACGCCTGTCCTTAGGAATGAACATTCTAGCGGTGATCCATGGTAAATAGACTCGCCATAGTCTCTTTGTCTCCAAAGTTTTTCAGTTTTGTCAGTTATTATCAGACCTCTCCAAATTGTGCCCTTAATACTGCTTCCCCTTGTGCATGGGAATTCTTTTTAGATCATGATCCGTATTCCCTTTGTGTATCGTGTGTGGGTGCAATGCTGTGATTTAAAAACATTTGTGATGAGTGTTTCCCTCACAGTAGTCTACCTCTCGTGGAATAGTATGTTTCAATGGTTGCCGATCAATTTAACTGGATAAAGAGCAAAGGAAACTTGCTATTGAAGGTTTAAAGGGCACTCATGAATGGCAGAGGCAAGGGACATTGACCTTGCCCTAGAGACTGACATATGATCAGTGCACAAGCCCCTTTCCATCCAAGCTAGGACCAGGGAGGACCTAATTTAGGGAAAAGTCAAAGAAGATTAGGCTAGTTCATTATAGCGGGGATGCCAGCGATAATGAAATTCCTCCACCTTTAGACAATTCACATACTCAGCCAACTTTTGATAATGATGAACTTCATAAGCTTTTGACATTGCTAGCTTCCTCTGTTAAAGTTCATTAATCCAGTGACCCCTCTCTTAAAAAAGGTAATTCTGGTCCTACCCAGCCAATTGCCAAACCTAACCTAACTTCCTCCCCAAGTTGAGTCTAGTTTTAATAGTGTTTCTTTCAGTAAGGGTTCTGGAAGTTTTCTATGTCACTGGTGATGTCTGCTGGTGCAACAAGGGAGAAAGGGGTAGGGAACCCCTGTTGCACCGATCCAAGATCCTTGCAGGTACTAAACTGTATAGACAATGTTTTGATAGTTAATGCTGAGTGAATAAACAGATTTTTTTTGCCCTTTTTTGGTTTTGCTGGGCTTGGTCGTTGGCACAAAATAAACCACCTGCTTCATTCATCGCTGTCTCAGCGATGAATGCTGCTTCCTCCGGTGCCTTAGATGACCGCGGAGGTAGCAGCAGTAGGGGACTCAGCAGTATGAAGCTTCATCTGTGGTGGAAATGTGGGAGGTTGGGCTGTGGCACCCTAGCAGTACCAGCTGAACTCGGCTGAGTCCCTGGTTAGGCTGGAGGAACGTAGAGAGTAGAGGTCCCCTTTTTTGTTTTGTTTCTTGTTGTTGTCGGCTACCCCCCAAAATTGGGGGAAGTGCCTTTGGTATATGTATGTATGTTCATTCATCGCCAACCTTCTTAGATTGTGCATGCAGTTGATACAAGGTATTTCACTTGCAGACTGGCTGTGTCCCTCAGACCTATTCGAGGTTGCAATTCCAGCAATTTTATTTGCAGGCTTGAAAGCAACGAGAGTCCAGTAAGGCAGATCTGGGCCCCTGTGTCTGCACAAAAATATGTCTTGTTTATCAGAAGATACTTGAAGTGCACATGTGGCAGAGATTTATGAAAATGAATTGTCAGACCGGCAAGACATACATTAATGCATATTGGTTCTTAAGTTCATGATACACTGGTAATATCAAATAGTGTTGAGTGTGATTTTGAATGTATAAGCAGTATTAATAATTTGGATGCCCACTTTCAATACATCAAAAGAAAATAACAAGGAGTTGCATTGAATTTTGAAGCCATAGAAAGTATCTACTACAATAAAAGGTTAACTAAAGTAGAGCTGGAATTTGCATTATTTAATTGTAGTTTAATGGCCTTTAGTAAAGATAGTATTAATTTTGATACAAAAAACTTAGCTTCTTGGGTAAGGGCCTGTCTATTAAAGCATTATAATCATTTGACGGTCAAACATTTATTTCCAAAAGCATGGAAGCATGTAATAGCAAAGCCAATAACTAAGCCAGGAAAAGATCCTAGTAATTCAAACAATTATTGACCATTTTCACCGACCAGTTGTGTTTGCAAATTACGCGAGAAAATGGTAGATTGTAGACAGATTTGGTTTTTATGTCATATGAACATCTTATCAGCTTCACAACTTGACTCACAAATGTAATGATCCATGACATAGTTGCTCAAATGCTGCAGGGAGTACAAAGTAGTCTTTACATGGACACCTTTGCAATATAATCTTTGAACAATCTTCATCACTTGCAAAGAATGTTAGATAATTCCACTCGAAAAATACAAATTTTGACTTAGTCTGTTGGTTTCAAACTTTCTGGTGAAAAATCCTAAGTAATAATGTTTGACAAGAATAGTACAGTAGATTGAAGCAAACCCAAGGTATAAACCTCACATTGAGCAATGCTCAAAGCCAATTCCAAGATAGGATAAGATTTTGTGGACTGATATTTGATGCTCACATCAGTTGGAAAGCACATGTGTCTTACATCAAATCTAAATCTAATAATGATTTCAACCTAAGGATAAAGTTGTCTCATACTATATGAGGTGCAAAGGGATCAACTTTACTGATGGTCTATGTTGAGAATAGATAATGGTAGCCCAATATACAAATCAGGGTGTAAAGCTACTCTGAAGTCTTTATATACAATAGACACTCTAGGTCCGAGGCTTTGTAGTGGGGCCTTTAAATCTTCCCCAAATAACTTAAAGTTTTATATGAAAGTGGGGAGCCATCATTGTCTTTACATTGAGATTTTGTAACAATGTGAAGTGTATTGAAGATCATATGCACCAATTCTCCTACAAAAAAGCTCTTCAATCCACAGGATATATTTATAAACAACCATATAATGCCATTCCCAATAACAGAAAATAGGTAATTACAAACTACAAACATCAGAACGAATGTTATTGAACTGTATATCTCCACCACCACCTTGGATCATGAAGTAAAAAAGAATATACTCTCATCTTTTTTTATTCATCAAAGAAATACTGTAACTATACTCTGAATCTCCATAAATACCATTCTTTAGAACATATTCAAAGGAAATGACCATATTATGGTGTACTGGTGGCTCTAAATATTTAATGTATTGCTGCTGTATTTTCACACAAAAAAGTTAGCTCATTGACAAAACTAATCAGCTCTTATTACCTAGTGAAACATCAGTATTAACATTAGAAGTATCAACAATTTTAATAATTAACACTATCAAAACAATTGAAGATAATGTGAATATCAAGCTTGTCATTTATTCTGATTCAAGAAGTGTCATTGAAGCCCTCAAGGGTTACATAGATAAGAACCAATTGGTACAGTAATATAAATTAAAGAGCTTAAGAAATTTTATTTTCAAAGGGTAAACATTGAAATATGCTGGATTCATGGCCATATTAGAGTTGTTTATAATGAAAAGCAGATGCTGCTACTAAATTAGCAATAGATTTAGCACAACAGGACATTCAACTCCCCATTAAGGAATTTGTAACTACCATAAAGTATTTTATAGTATCAGAATGGCAAAGATGTAAGATTTCCGCTAATGAAGATTGCCAACATTTAACTAAAGTCTATGGAGATTGCCTCCCACATTTCATATGCTAATTGTACAATTACAGAGACTGGCAAAGCTGAAGTACGAGACTTAGGTTTGTAATTGCGTAGGGGCTTCACCTTGGGTCGTACAGAGAGAGAGAGGGATCCAAAGTAGAAGCCTGAGGCTTATCAAAGCCGAGGAAAGAAGAGGCAGGAGACATAGAGGATGAGAGAAAAGGGTCTGCCAACTCCGCACCACTTACCTGCTCGTCCATGGGCTCAATGTTAATATTCAGATCGGCGACGTCTCCTGAGAGTTGATTCTCGTCCTGAGGGATAGTCGCCTTGATAGATTCAATAATAGGCTACTCTAAGATTGAGGGAACCGCAGCTGAGGAGCCCGGAAAGAGACGTAAGGCCATGTCTTCGTCGAGGAGGTAGGGTGATCCGGAGGGAGCATTACGCCCAAAGCCCGAGACCCAGGACCGGAGGCTCGTTCTGGCGGTCCGGAGGACATCCTCATCGACCTGGAAGTGATGAGAATATTACAGAGACTGACGGAGAAAATACCCCGATAGTACCAAATATCAGTATTACAGAAAGTAACAAAGTAATTCAACACAAAATATGTTATCACCTTATCAATTAACATTGAAAATACTCACATCGTCATTCCACAGGATTGATGCAAGATCATAACACAGCGTGCATGCCTCTGGGAACCACACCATGTAAGGGGATTGGCGCGGCTCACGGACGAAGGGGATGGCACAATGAGCGTGAGACTGGCAGACATCGTGGCCTACCGGATCACTAAAGGAGGCGGAGCAACCCTTGGCAGCACAGCGAACTTTCTGTAATAAAAAAAAGACATAAATCTGTATGCTCTTGGGAACTCTGATATAACAAGAGAAGTTATAAAGAGTCTGAGAATAATTATAAGATCTAAGGTTCGTACAAAAGAGGGCCGAAGCTCCGTTGTAAATACTACAATAAATAAACGAGTGAACCCACTCCGTAGTGCGACGGTGTAATCTATAGTAAGTGAGCCGGAGCTCGTAGTAATTACATAAGAACAGTGACTAGTGATTGGAAGATCTCCGGGGATGCCGGAGATCCGATGGTATGTCCTTGAAATAATAAATACCCCTGTTACATTATATAAACAAGTAGAATGATCTACGCAAGAACTCTGAAGGAAACCTCCCCGGGGGGGGGGGGGGGGGGGGGGCGGTGTGAATAAGTCGTGTGGGGAGGGCCGAAGCCGGAGTCAAGTGCAAGTGACCATCGAGGGGCCGAAACCCCCCGGAGGAGTGCACCAGAATAACAGAAAGGTACTTGTTCCCAGCTCATGGTATGGCGGAGTTGGATAGGGGTTCAGATTCAGCTCCCAAGGCCGTAGCGGGGAGAGGATGGAACTAGGGGAACTAATGATGACTCAGGGCCATCCAAATAACCAATACAAAAGACTCACACACGACAGGACCTATTTAAAACACTAGCCCCAAAATACACTAAAAGTAACCACAAGATAAACATGTAAATAAAAACCAAGCGTAATTCCCGCAAGGGGAAGAGAGAGAGAGAGAGAGAACCCGTGGTTGTATGAACAGAAAACGGGAACTCCAGCTCTCGTACTAGGTATAACTAACATAAATGAGAGAGAGAGAGAGAGGGAGACACGTGACCGTATGAACAGAAAACAGGAACTCCAGCCTCTCTCTCGTGGTTACTATAACGAAAACTAAAACGAACCTTAAATAAAATACATATAAAAGTCCATGACCAACAAAAAACAATAAAAAGAGACGAACGAAGAATAGCGAAACGAGAACGAACAAGAGTGAAAATTGAAGAAATTATATCGCCAAACGGAATAACTCGACTATAATAAAGCCCCGAACGCTATTCTTGGTTCGACTAGACAATGGACTCGTAAGCAATAAAAAAGTACCAAGACAAATATATATATGGTTCAAAATATGATAATATAAATGGCACAAGGCCTAAAGAATAAAAAAGATAATGAACCTAAGATGACAAGAGTACCAAACGGGCATAACAAGTTGAACGTAAAAGCGTAAACAATAACAATGGCCGCTATCGCCGTGGAAGGCCAAAGCCGTACGCACTAAAAACACTAAAATAAATAAAGATAACACTAGCCCGGTACTAACAAATCTGTCAAAACAATCTATGGTACTTAACATTGGTGCAGGAGCAAGGAGAGCCTCGGTCATGATGAAACTTCACAAAAACAGAGAGAAAACCAAGCGGCACACAAAAACAAAACGACGCTTACAAAGTCCAACAGAAGGATGTAGTTCAGATGTCGCTAGCGTCGGGCGTCAGTAGAGTGGCTCAGGTAAGGTAGCTAGGGCCTCTGTTACGGCCCTTCCCTTTGATGAAGGAATTATCTAAATGGAAGACAGCCTGTGAATAGTGGTTTTCACACGCCCCTGCTTTATACACGACGCCCACTGGGTGCTCGTGCGAGGGTAGTAACCTCTGCATTCCATACTTTAACTTTCTATGGTATATTTGGAAGTATTTATATCAGAAAAGTGTAAGGAAGAACCCTTTTCACCGGGCGTCACAGGTATCTCCTCAGAAATAGATTTTTCCTTTGTCAAAATCCCTTTATTATTATTATTATTATTATTATTATTATTATTTTTATTAATTGCTAAGCTACAAACGTATTCGGAAAAGCAGGATGCTATAGCAAAGGGGCTCAAGCAGGGAAAATAGCTTAGTGAGGAAAGGAAACAAGGAAAAATAAAGATAAATTGAAATAAAATAAGATTAATATTTCCTATATAAACTATAAAAACTTAAAAAAAAAAACCCTCCTTTTCTGCCTAATCTTTCAGATCCTAAACTAGATCTAAATACATCAAGACATCTCGGTAAGAATGGCTTCAGGTGGAGTGGTACCCGAACTTTCTAGATCTAACTATAAAAGTTCCAAGGTAGATTGCTGATTGGCCTATTCTGCTATGATAACGGCATGTAAGGAAGTTCCATACAACAGTTTTGTAAATTTTTCTTCACACTTTAGGGTTACCCAGCAACTCCTCTGGAAAAAGGGCTCTTCGAGACTGACTGCAAAGTAACCTTCAGATCCCTTCACAAGTCCTCTGTAGAGGTCCTAAAGGAAAAGTGGTCCCAGCTTTGTGACGGAAAAGTGGTCCCAGCTTTGTGACTTATGTTATTTACGGAACACTGTGCCACTCTACACCACTATTCTTGATAGTTATGAGAGCATATTCATCTTCGGGAGAAGTGTCTACTTGGGTCCCTCCCGAAGCATGTGATATACATGGTTTTGCAGCAACTATGACTTCTGCAAGAACTAAAATAGCACTTTTTGCTCCCCTCAGCAAGGCTTCAGATTTAGACCTATTACTAAGATGGTATTCCGTTTAGCTCTTGATTCATCAAAAAGGGAGCATCTTACATAACTTTTGACTTGTTTCGCACTCCAGGGGTTGGAAAGATCTGTCATTTACTTTTATACCAGAGTTTGTAGCTAAGATCCAAAATCCTGCTATTAATGATAACCGATTCAACTCCTTTACAATAACAGCATTAAAGGTGGTAACTGATGATTGGGACAGTTTATTACTTGTTCTTGAAGGGTAGTTCACTTATTACCTTAAAAGAATTATTTCCTGCCACCTATTCTTCCCTAAGGTAATAATTTCTTCCCTAGTTTGCAATTTGGTTTTCGTAAAGGCCTTGGAGCATGTGATGCCCTTCTTACAATCTCCAATGCTGTACAGAAATCCCTTGATTGTGGTCAGGAAGTTCGCATGATTGGCCTTGATTTTAGTGCTGCCTTTGACCGTGTTAATCATGAGGCCCTTGTTTTCAAACTCAAACAGTAGGGAGGGGGTGGGTCGTTTCTTAGCATTATTATTGATTTTTTAAGTAATAGATCTCAAAGAGTTGTTGTTGATGGGCACAATAGTGAGTATAGGAATGTGATATCCGGTGTTCCACAGGGTAGTGTTCTTGGCCCATTACTTTTCATACTATATACACATGACATGTGGTTTGGCCTAGAAAACAAGCTTGTTGCATATGCAGATGATGCTACTCTCTTTGCATCAATTCCATCCCCTGAATGTAGATCTGGGGTTGGTGAATCCCTTGATAGAGATTTAGCTAAAATTAGTTCATGGTGCAAATTATGGGGTATGATATTGAATCCTAATAAAACTCAAAGTATGATTGTAAGTAGGTCAAGGACGGTGGTTCCTCAATATCCGGATCTCAGTATTGATAATGTTTCTTTAAATTTGTATGACTTAAAATTTTAGGTGTGATTCTCGATAGTAAATTTACTTTTGAGAAACACATTAGGTCTGTGTCTTGTTCAATTGCACAAAAAATTGGCTTATTGAGAAAGTCTTTTAAGATTTTTGGTGATCAATCTATTCTGAAGAAGTGTTTTAATTATTTCATTCTACCTTATTTTGAGTATTGTTCTCCTGTCTGGTGTTCATCTGCTGATTCTCATCTTAATTTGTTGGACAGAAACTTACGGTCTATTAAATTTCTTATTCCTGATTTAGATATTAATCTTTGGCACTGGTTTTCAATTAGTTCATTATGTTTGTTGCATAAGATTTTTCAAAACTCTGACCATCCTTTACATTCAGATCTCCCTGGACAATTCTATCCTGTTCTTAATACTAGGCAGGCAGTTAATTTTAATAGCCATGCCTTCTCCATCATGAGGCTCAATACTACACAGTATTCTAGAAGTTTTATTCCAGCTGTTACCAAGTTGTGGAATGATCTTCCTAATCGGGTAGTTGAATCAGTAGAACTTCAAAAGTTCAAAGTTGGAGCAAATGTTTTTATGTTGACCAGGCTGACCTGAGTCTTTTTATAGTTTATATATGACATATCTGTTTTTGACGTTATCACTGTTTTTAGAATGATTTATTGTTAATTTATTATCATCATTTATTTATTTCCTTATTTCCTTTCCTCACTGGGCTATTTTTCCCTATTGGAGCCCTTGGGCTTATAGCATCTTGCTTTTCCAACTAGGGTTGTGCTTGGCTAGTAATAATAAAGGGATTTTGACGAAGGAAAATCTATTTCTGGGCGAGATCCCTGTGCTGCTCCATGAAATGCTCCTTTAGCATCATTTCTAAGGTATATAACTGCTATGTATTACCAGAGGAAAAAGTTGCATAGGAATGCCAGGGATGAACCCAGCTCGCTCACCTAAATAGGTGTCGGTATATAGTAACTGGGGCGTGAAAACCACTACCAGAGGTCTCGTGCCATTTAGATATCTCCTCTTCAAATATCCCCGTTACTACGAGGTGCCGTTCTACATCCACTACTGATTGCTACTACCACCATCTCCACCCACGCCAACTACGTCACTCCTCATAGCACCCAAGCTTGGGCCCATTCTGGGAGGGAAGCAGAGGGTGAGTTCACTGGGCGGCACAGGTCGCTCGCCCAGAAATAGATTTTTTCCTTCGTCAAAATCCCTTTTCTGGGCTCAACCTGTGCCGCTCCATGAAATAGTACAAGAGAAATGGTCCCAAAGCTTAAAACCAACACCTGAGAAGGAAAGTAAATTAAAGCCAAAATATCAAAAAACATGATTTAATACAAATAGTAAACAAAATACCAAGTATTCAAGTGAGTTGTCTAATCCCTTATCATAAAGGATAGAAGGGTAAGTCGAGTAATTGCAACAAACATTCCAAACTATGGAAGTAAAAGGGGGAAAGTGCAATACAATGCTCAAAAACTGTAAGATTAAATAATTATTTACAATCTTGAAAGTAATTACAACAATCATTCCAACCCATGGAAGATTAAAATTATTTACAGACTTGACAAATATAAGAGTGCACCATAAGGATGCAACCCAGGTGAAAAACAAAACAAAACTATAGTAGGGACAATAAGTAAGGCAGGTAGGGGGAAAGAGAAGGGTAGAACAAGAGGGGGATTCTATGAACCCCTCCAGCCACAAGGACCCAACCGAAATAACAAAACAAACAAAAGAAGGTTCTTCCGTGATTTAAACTGATAAATAACCTACGTAGTAGTAGGCAACATAAAATCATGATACGTTACATAACGAGGGAATCACGCGGAAGAAAACCTAACACGCAACCCGTAATCTTCCCGGCCGCCCGAGGGCCAATCAGAGCGGCCGGGGAGAGCACGGCTACGACAAAGCATGGAAAACGAGGGTACTCGACTAAGACCCCAACAGCTGTTCTCGGCTTCAGACTAAGGGAGGGAGTCATGAAGTATCCCTGGGGGGTGATGAGGGGGGCGAGCGTATTCGACCAAAAACAAACATCTGATCTCCGAAGTCTCAAGGAGACATGAGGTATCCCGGGAGAGGGATGAGGGCATGGGGGGGAACGCTCCACAAGGGGGGGAACTAGCGAGAAGAAGCCAATGGAGGGGTACGAGGTGATCACGTGGGTCCGCGAGCGGACAGGAGTACCAACCTACGAAAACAGATCCATGCGATGCCAATATAAATAGAATGATCGTAACTAACTGGTAAAATGACCGAAACAAAAATATATATAACTAGGTTATGTGGCATGCAAAATAAAGCTAAATAAAGTTAAAATAAAGCAGTAAGAGAGGGACGCAGGAGAACATCAGAACAACATGAATGAGGAAAGTAGGCCTAGCCCACCAGACTCGGGTAGCTACCGAACTGGACAGGGGGACTACAACACAAAGGCTCGATCGGGTAAGGTGCCGATCAGTAAGATAAAAATATGTAAAATAATAAACGTTAACCTGGAGTCCCTCTCTAACCAATAAACAGGACCTAACTCTTATCTAAAGGTGGTAGGAATGAATAAGAGCAAACAATCCTAGCATAAAAAGACACCATGACACGGTGACGAATATGCCTTCAAGGTACTCGGCCTAGAAGGGTAGCAAGCAACCCCATAACCTAAAATATATGCGTTCCATAATAATGAAATAGCGATTAAAGCTGAATAAAAGCATCGCGTAATGTGAATAGGTATTGAGCAAGTGCATAAAGGTTCATAACGAGTTACAATTAGTATGGGGGACCAATTGCAAAACGTCAAGAACAAGAAGTGGAGGTAGCGAAACCAAGCATGGCTGCCGTGGAGCGGAACCACCAACCCGATAAAACTCGTTAACACTAATAACAAAGAAAATAAAGGCATCGCTACCTCCAGAAACTCAAAATTCATAGTTCTAGTACTTAACTTGGATGAGGAAGCTTGAACGTCCGACATCTCGTACAAAAAAGCACTCAAAAGAATAAAAAAATCACAAGCAAAGGAACGCACGGGTAAACACCGAAGATGCTATGAAAGGAGTGACGTAGTTGGCGTGGGTGGAGATGGTGGTAGTAGCAATCAGTAGTGGATGTAGAACGGCACCTCGTAGTAACGGGGATATTTGAAGAGGAGATATCTAAATGGCACGAGACCTCTGGTAGTGGTTTTCACGCCCCAGTTACTATATACCGCCACTATTTAGGTGAGCGAGCTGGTTTCATCCCTGGCATTCCTATGCAACTTTTTTCTCTGGTAATACATAGCAGTTATATACCTTAGAAATGATGCTAAAGGAGCATTTCACGGAGCGGCACAGGTTGAGCCCAGAAATAATAATAATAATAATATCTTGTTTATTAGGACAAGTCAAAACAAGAAGATAGGGTCTAAGATCACAATTCCTTTCTGGTTAAGAGGAGTAATTATGAGGGCTTATATCTTTGGAAGGAGCATCAACTGGGGCCCCTCCCAATGCTCATGATATTTGTGGTGTTGCCACAACCCTACCGTTTTGCAATAAGCACTCTGCCAACACGGACAGAGAGACTATTATGAGAGCTTTCAAATCTTTGGGAGAAGGGTCTACTGGTGTCCCTCCCAGGGCTTATAATATTCATAGGTTTGCTATGACCATAGATTCCCACAAGACCCAAAATCCACCTTTTTGTGACAACTGATTTGACTTTTTTTTATCATTCAAGAAGGGACTGGTGATTTAAAGGATTTACTACTATGCTCTATTAGGGTAGTGCATCTCTATTTGATAAATACTATACCTTGTAGTTTCCAGTGTTTCCATTTTATGTCAACACAAAAAGAAAGGGAAAAAGGGTAATCAAAATTACATTTTTTCTGTGACTGGGAGAGACTATTATGAGCTCTACAAACCCTTAGGAGAAACATTTACTGGTGATATGCATGGACTCACCACAAATATTGCTCTCCACTATAGCACTTGGTATTGCACTTACAAGGTACCTAAAGCAGGAACTTAGAAGAAGAAGACTACTTTCCGTGCTCACTATTTGATAAATGGCACCTAGACACCTGCTCTCTAGGCCCTGTCTGCCCAGTAGTTGATGTAGAAACTATGCTCCTGCACACAGTTATCCTAATGTCAACTCATCAGTTACTTATTCATACCTGATGTGGGATAGTGACTGTCAAACAGTTGGTTTAGAAACTGTTTCTGCAGTACAGTTAACCCCTGTGTCAACTGATCAGTTACCTTTGATGGCTGTGGGAGTATCAGCACTGATGGACATTCAAGCACACCTCTTTGAATCATGCATTATAAAATTTAGCTACAATTTTATAATACACATGATTGTCTATTCCAAAGTATATTGTATTCTTTGTCATACAGGGATAATGTCACTCATTTTCATGTCACTTGAGAATTTATCAGAGCTGGGCGTGACTTCTCCGGGCAAAATGTCAAACAGACACCCTTTCTCTGACTTTAGGACTTCTCCCACCCAAGGAAGACCCTATTAAAATGACAAGGGTTTGTATTCACATAGAAGCAAACTGCCAAACTTGAAGATCATTTTTATCTTTCCTAGCTTTACAAACAGGATTCATTTTATTCATATTGCCTGCCTCTGCCATCCTGCAAGTCTCAACCAAAAGACAAAGTGATGATATAACGCTAGCATCTCCTCGACGATTTATTGGTAGAAGCATGGCTCAACCATATATTGTTGCCATGCCCACCAGTTTTTTTATATGGTCTAAATAAAAGTGCACCAAGAGCTTACCCTTTAAAATGACTCGGGTTTGTATAGCTAGGGAAAATAAAAATTATCTTTAAGATTCGTAGTGTTTTACTGGACAGTGTCTAAATTGGCAGATGGTATAAAGAATCTACAGAGAAAATAGAGAAAGAGAAATCTAAATGAAAATAAGCACAGTTGATGTTTCTAGGATTTCAAGAAAAAGTGCAGAAATGGTGAAAACACTAGCTAAAAGAAACATAACATTTTTAATAAAGGATGGAACATGCGGAAGAGCTTGCACATAAAGTATTGGTAATATCTTAGAGAGACAAAGTGCAGTAGGTTTACTGTTCCAAGCTAAAATATCAGATGGTAAGACAGAGATTGAGCAAATAAATGTAAAAATAATGAAGAGTAATGTGATTTTGAAAAGGTAATGTGAATATTCTTAATACTTACTGCAGCCAGAGTAGAAGAAAAAACAGGAATCTTGGGTAATGTTATTTGGAAGCAGTGACAAAATAGCTCCAGTTAGAGAGTGCTATCAATAGCATCCTGAAGGCCCTGAAGGAACTGATAGATTTGGTTTTGAAGATGCGATAAGAAAATTCAGCTTTGGAGGAAAAAATCAAGGTGTCACACTGCTAAATTTCTGCCATAGTCAGGGATTAAGTTTACCGAGCATAATTTTTGACAATCTTGTAGAAGAGTTAACAAAATACAGTACAAGAGTGGTGAATATAAAAAAATTATTTCATTTTGATAGACCAATGGTATGAAAGAACTACACTTTATTACTGGGTAAAGGATACATAACTGCATAAACTGTTGCCAGATGATTTGTTAATGTTGGAACAAGGAAGAAAACGGATTTTGATCAAAGTGAAAAATCTATTTTTGGGTGAGAGGACCATGTCTTCCTGATGGAAGAGTTCCTATAGGTAGCCTTCTAAGGGATATTTGCTACAGTGATACTCCCAGAGAATTAAACCAAAGGTCTCCAGGATTCCAACTCCTGGCGTGAGTATCCAATAAAGGATATCGCATAATATCAGGGGACGTATTCTAGATACGACACATGGCAATCGTCACCCCGAATAGATTTAACGCTTCGATGTAAGGGGGAAGAGTGGCAAAAGAAAGGGGTGCCGTTCTAGGTACCTGGTGGACCTCCTTCCCTACTATTACTGTGACGCCATTCTTGTTCTTGCCGTTAAGCGGAAATGGCCACAGATAAAATAATTTTGGGAGGGGTCAGCAAGAGGGTGGGTCCATCAGGACAATATGGCCCTCTCACCCAAAAATAGATTGTTTACTTTGATCAAAATCCGTTTTTTGGGCTCAGGCCATGTCGTCCTGATGGAAAGTATACTAGAGAATTGTTTTGAAATTACTATTTGCTGTGGGTTTGTGTATGTGCCTTCCGCCTTGAGTAGATTTCCTTATCTGGTCTACTAGACCTATATGTGAAATTCCAGAGATCTGTCACTTCCACTAAACCTGGAGCTGGTTTAGCGCCTCCTGTCCCCAGCAGGGAAAATGTCGATATCGACAATAAGGATTCAAGGTTTGTATTTCCGTTGGAACAAAAAGGAAAACATTGAAGCCTACCTTTTTTATTTGCCTTAAGAATGTAAGTTTTATTCCTCTGGAAATCATTATTGTGATTTCAAGGCTATAAGCCCTATACAGGGGTTTAGTAAAACTCTAGTGTACTTTATTAGCTTACAACTGAGGGAGCAGTAATAAGACGCGAATACGGTCAAGTATTTTTATTATGCAATTAATTTATCAAATGTAGTTACAACAAAGTATGAATCTGATCCAGCATTACAACACATCAAAACATATATTTTCTCGTGTAGAAAAAAATATATAATTACATTATCGGAATAACGCCACTCAATGGAGATGTGAAACCAAATCTCGCTGACATGGTCAGATGTTCTGAAATGCATAAACACTGTAACGCAAACGTTAACTCGGCACTGTATTGATCATATATGCACCTACACAGAACAGTATGTCAACCATAGCTATGATCTGCACTAGTGGGTAGGTATACCCATGCACCCGATGCATTGTAAAGTCCCAAAACAGTCCACTGTTCATCGCAGCACTAGACGACGGGTTTAATGACACTACCGCCGCCACCACAAAGTGTTTTATTTCATGTACTTGCTTCGTGTAATGTTTGTAGAAGACCCTGGATGATCTCCACCCAGTGTATGAAGCAACTTTCCTCGGACCTGCGGGTGTACTGTCAGGATCCGCTCTGCGAGTAAAGTAGGTGCGCTTCGCTCTCAGTTGTCTTAAAGGTAGGTTTGATCCTGAAGTTTCGCCTCTGAAGAGCTGTCCTCCATTGAAGTTTAAAGTTCTTCAAAAATAGACCTTAAGACACTCTACTGGGCACAGAGAGGCATCTTCCTTCAATGGGCAGATTCTCCAAGGACCCCACCTCTTGGTGGGTAGGTCGTTCTTGGCAAGAAAGGCAGGATCAGGAAAAAGGTTCACTTCTCCTGAATCTAGGAACTGAATACTGTATGGCCTTTGTTTCTGGATAAGGCCACTATTTCACTATCTCTAGCCCCTGAGACTATTGCAAACAGAAAAATGGCTTTCTGTGTTAAATCCTTTAGAGTACAGTCCTCATTGTCTAAGTTCAAAGCATAGTGCAAGACTTTGTCCAAAGACCACGTGATGGGCTTTGATGGGGTTGCAGGCTTGAGTCTAGCGCATGCTTTCGGGATCTTATTAAAGATTTCACCTGAGAGGTCCACCTCAAAAGTATACAGAAGTGGTCTAGCCAGGGCTGATTTACAAGAAGTAATTGTAGTAGAGGCCAGGCCTTGTTCGTGGAGGTGTATGAAGAATGCAAGACAGAATTCTATCGATATCTCTGTCGGTTTCCTTGCTTTCACAAAGGACACCCATTTCTTCCATGACGATTCGTATTGCCTCCTAGTCGAACTTGACTTGTACTCCTCGATGAAGTCAACTTTATCCTTCGAGATTCCAAACTTTTTGTTCGCTGCTAAGGCAAGAAAATCATGAGATGTAGGTTGCTGGTTCTCGAGGATGAAGCGTAGACAGTCGACTTCTGGACCAGTTGAGATAGCACTGGATTCGGCAGAGGAAACAGCTTTAGTTTCAACTCTAGGACTAGAGGGAACCAATTGCTTTTGGGCCACTTGGGGCTACTACTGCTGCTGTCCTTCTGAAGGATCTTAGCTTGTCGAGGACTCTTAGCAGGAGATTGGTTGGTGGAAACAGGTAAATGCGATTCCACCTGTTCCAGTTGAGGGACATGGCATCCATCGCTTCTGCTTGAGGGTCCATGTAAGGGGTTATGTAACGAGATAGTTTCTTGTTGTCGTTCGTTGCGAAGAGGTTGATCTGCAGTTCTGGGACTTTTTCCGAGATGAAGGAGAATGAGTCTGCGTCTAGGGACCATTCTGTCTCTATGGGCTTTCGTTTTGATAGAGCGTCTGCCGTCACATTGCGGAACCCTTGAAAGTGAACTGCTGATAGGTGCCATCCTTTCGTCTTTGCCAGGTAGAAGATGGCTAACATCACATGGTTGATGTGGGGTGATCTCGAGCCTTGTCGATTTAGACACTTTACTATCACCTTGTTGTCCAGGACCAATCTGATGTGGATTAATCTGCGAGGGGATAGTCTCTTCAATGTCAGGAAGACTGCCATAGTTTCCAAAATGTTGATATGAAAATTTTTGAACTGGTGCGACCGATTCTCTTGCACTTTCTTGTCATGAGAATGACCTCCCGTCCTTCCAAGTAGGCATCCGTGTGTATCACCACTGATGGTTGCGGTGGTTGCAGGGGAATTGTCCGTGCTAGACTCTTGGCTGTTGATCATGGCTTTAATTGCGTGCACAACAAGGCCGGGGTTAACCTTAGTTGATCTCTTCGAGCGTTTAATGCGTATCTCCTTCAGACTACTGACCTATCTTTCAAATGTGCCTTTAGCACAGGGTCTGTCACTGCTGCAAATTGGAGAGAGCCCAACACTCTTTCCTGTTGGCGTCTTGAAATCTTCTTGTGACGGATTAGTCTCCTGACAGCTCCCACTATTTCTCTCCTCTTCTTGGATGGAATGGAGAGGTGGTGTGACTTTAAGTTCCATTGGATTCCTAGCCACTGGAACTGTTGAGCTTGAGTGAGACGAGACTTCTTGCGGTTGATCTTGAAGCCCAGGTGTTCCAAAAACTGGATTACTCTGTTGGCTGCTTGCAGACAAGTAGTCGTGGATGCTGCCCATACCAACCAGTCGTCTACAGTATATATGCTACCACTTGAACACCTTTGGTGCGTAGCTGTTGGATGATTGTGTCTGCTAGCTTCGTGAATATCCTTGGGGGTGTTTTCAGTCTGAAGGGCATTGCTCTGAAGACAAACATCTTCTTCTGTAGTTGGAATCCTAGGTAGGAGGAGAAAAGGCGACTCATCGGGAGATGCCAGTAAGCATCTGCTAGGTCTATTGAGACCTTGTACGCCCCTTTTGGCAGAAGGGTCCTTATGTGTTGCAAAGTAAGCATCCGGAACTTGTTATTCTTGATGAACTTGTTGAGTGGAGACAAGTTTAGAATGACTCTGAGTTTGTCTGAGTCTTTCTTGGGAACACAAAACAGCCTTCCCTGGAACTTGATGGACTTCACTTTCTTTATCACCTTCTTGTTCAAGAGTTCTGAGGTATATTCTTCCAACAAGAGGGTGGAGTGTTAGAAGAATTCTGGAAAATGGGGAAGAGTTCTCCATTTCCACCCGAGTCCATTCGTGATTAGGCTGCGATCCCGAAAGTGATGTAGTCTGCCCCCTACCTGGAACCCCTCTTTGCTTGAAGGGTCCCGTGGATTTATTTCCGCGGCCACGTCCTCTTGGCCCTGAAAGAAGTTACCTCCTGGAGAACTCTTACGACCTTTACCTTTCTGAGTGGGGCGAAAGGAAGTCGACTGCCTCTCAAAGGTAGGGTTAAATACTGGTGACTGGGCTACCAGTTGTTGAGGGACCATCTGGAAGGTGGTCTGAGGCACCGTGGTCATAATCATGGCGGAGAGTTGTGCAGGTCTTCGAGGTCTCTTCGCCCTTTTGTTCTTGAGCTGGTGACCTCCTTCCGAAGATTTCCTTTTTGAGGACATGCCCCACTTTTGGAGAAGGTTCCTGTTCTCCGTGATTGCTCTCGCAATGACTTGGACCAGTGCCTGTGGGAAAAGGTGTTTACCCCAGATACTCGAGGTAATCAGCTTCTTTGGTTCGTGTCTGATGGTTGCTGAAGCCAAGACGAACTCTCTACAAGCTCTCCTCGCTCTGAGGAAAGCATATAGGTTTTTCACAAGGGTACCCATGTGAGATTTAGCCAGGAAGAGGAACATTTCTGGGGCATTATGTTGACCTGCACTCATTTCCAGACAGTTCTGATGAGAGAGGGAAACCTCAAGTCTCTCCTTTGACTCCTGTTTCTTCCTCAGAAGATGGTGTGGCAACTTTGGAAGGTTCTCATTGAACTGTTGTTCTGCGATCTCTGGGTCTAAGTATGGCCTTGACGGCAAAGTCTAGTGCTTTCTCCGTAAAGGGGAAAGAGGTGGATGAAGGGGCAAGAAAGGTGGGGTGTTTCTTGCTCAGTGCTGAGACTTTGGAGTTGGTATACCCGGCTCCCTTCAAGGCCTTCAGGAGGATGGCTTGCGCCTTCTCGTGTTCGAATATGATGACCTCTTTGGGGACCATTTCTTCTCGGGTCGCATTTTCGTCCCGCAGTCTCATGTAGCACTCTGGATAGGCCGAAAAGTTAGGCCAGAACTCAAGGTCTTCAATCTGCCTGGCTCCCAACTTCTCAGAAACAAATTTCCCATTCATCATTGGCATATGCTCCGCATACCTCCAGGGATTAGTTTCGGAGCAATGAGGGAGATCAGACACTCTAAGAGGCTTCTTAGAGGTGCTCTTGGTGGTTCTGAAGCGGTCCATCTTCTCCTGCAACAGCTTTTGCTGCTGCTTAATCAATTCCCGCATCGTCTCTTGTTCCCGTTGGAACGACTCCATCATTCGTTGAAGAGATGTCAGAATCTCTTCACTTGCGTTAACATGGGCAACAAGTTGTGGAGTTGGGGCTGAGGACGTTGACGGCAGAGGTTGGTATGCCGTCACGGCAAACTGAGGGTCGTCTGTTGCCGTTGACAAAGATCCTTCTTCCTCCACTCGGGGAGGGTCTACGTTCTCTTCAGGGCCACCTTGTAGTAGGTCCTGTTCGGTGTCGGTGGACACTTCTGACATCCTCTCTTGGTGGATGTCCATGCCTTCTAGTGCCTTGTTAATGTCCGAGTCAATCTTCAGTTGAACGAAGGGGGGGGGGGGACCGGAGCTGTTCCTGGGACACCACCGCACACGGAAGAGCCTTGGGGAACACTTGGCACCTCAGGGAGTCATTGGGCAAGTATGGTCCCTGAGAGTTCTTTTGGAACCTTCTTACCCATTTGCGAAGGGTGCCCCTTGCTGTATCCCTAGTCTCTAGGGTAACTAGGGGGGCTTCGCCAAACCTGTTGGCCAGCAGGGTTGAGCAAATGGCGCAACCCTTCGGGTCCCAATACTTTAGGACTCCTATGATGACGATGCAGGGGCCGTGAGTCCTGCACATTGTGTGGCCACAGAAGTCTTTCCCCTTGTGGGTGCAGAACATCGCTCTGCACTTCTCCATAGGGTCATCCTGTAAAGGAAAAATACCAATGAGTATTTTTTTTTTATATCAGTGATATAAAAGCTTACAGTTAATAATAACAATAGAAATCACTATTGTTTATGGTAGCTTATGATAGTAAGCTTGAAAGGAAATAGAAAAGACACATATCTGTATTTCCTCTCCCAGGCCATTGCTGAGACCTCTGTCAGTATTAATATTCAGTTTCCCTGATAGGGAGGATACAAGGGAGAGAAACTTTACATACATCATCATACATATACCAAGGCATTTCCCCCAATTTTGGGGGGTAGCCAACATCAACAAATGAAACAAAACAAAAAGGGGACCTCTACTCTCTACGTTCCTCCCAGCCTGACAAGGGACTCAACCGAGTTCAGCTGGTACTGCTAGGGTGCCACAGCCCACCCTCCCCCGTTATCCACCACAGATGAAGCTTAATAATGTTGAATCCCCTACTGCTGCTGCTACCTCTGCGGTCATCTAAGGCACCGGAGGAAGCAGCAGGGCCTACCGGAACTGCGTCACAATCGCCCGCCATTCATTCCTATTTCTAGCACGCTCTCTTGCCTCTCTCACATCTATCCTCCTATCACCCAGAGCTTTCTTGACTCCATCCATCCACCCAAACCTTGGCATTCATCACCTTCTTTAGAAGACAGCCATTTTCCATTCTCTCAACATGGCCAATGGCCAAACCACCTCAACACATTCATATCCACTCTAGCTGCTAACTCATTTCTTACACACGTTCTCACCCTCACCACTTCGTTCCTAACCCTATCTACTCAAGATACACCAGCCATACTCCTTAGACACTTCATCTCAAACACATTCAATTTCTGTCTCTCCATCACTTTCATTCCCCACAACTCCGATCCATACATCACAGTTGGTACAATCACTTTCTCATATAGAACTCTCTTTACATTCATGCCCAACCCTCTATTTTTTACTACTCCCTTAACTGCCCCCAACACTTTGCAACCTTCATTCACTCGCTGACGTACATCTGCTTCCATTCCACCATTTGCTGCAACAACAGACCCCAAGTACTTAAAGTGATCCACCTCCTCAAGTAACTCTCCATTCAACATGACATTCAACCTTGCACCACCTTCCCTTCTCGTACATCTCATAACCTTACTCTTACCCACATTAACTCTCAACTTCCTTCTCTCACACACCCTTCCAAATTCTGTCACTTGTCGGCCAAGCTTCTCTTCTGTGTCTGCAACCAGTACAGTATCATCCACAAACAACAACTGATTTACCTCCCATTCATGGTCATTCTCGTCTGCCAGTTTTAATCCTCGTCCAAGCACTCGAGCATTCACCTCTCTCACCACTCCATCAACATACAAGTTGAACAACCACGGCGACATCACACATCTCTGTTTCAGCCCCACTCTCACCGGAAACCAATCACTCACTTCATTTCCTATTCTAACACATGCTTTACTACCTTTGTAGAAACTTTTCACTGCTTGCAACAACCTTCAATCAACTCCATATAATCTCATCACATTCCACATTGCTTCCCTATCAACTCTATCATACGCTTTCTCCAGATCCATAGACACAACATTAACCTCCTTACTTTTTGCTAAATATTTCTCGCATATCTGCCTAACTGTAAAAATCTGATTCATACAACCCCTACCTCTTCTAAAACCACCCTGTACTTCTAAGATTGCATTCTCTGTTTTATCCTTAATCCTATTAATCATTACGCTACCATACACTTTTCCAACTACACTCAACAAACTAATACCTCTTGAATTACAACACTCATGCACATCTCCCTTATCCTTATATAGTGGTACAATACATGCACAAACCCAATCTACTGGTACCATTGACAACACAAAACACATTAAACAATCCCACCAACCATTCAAGTACAGTCACACCCCCTTCCTTCAACATCTCAGCTCTCACACCATCCATTCCAGATGCTTTTCCTACTCTCGTTTCATCTAGTGCTCTCCTCACTTCCTCTATTGTAATCTCTCTCTCATTTTCATCTCCCATCACCGGCACCTCAACACCTGGAACAGCAATTACATCTGCCTACCCATTATCCTCTACATTCAGTAAACTTTCAAAATATTCCGCCCACCTTTTCCTTGCCTCCTCTCCTTTTAACAACCTTCCATTTCCATCTTTCACTGTCTCTTCAATTCTTGAGCCAGAGTTAGAGTTAGTAAATAGCTTATACTAACATTATCCACCTGTAGTATTATATTAATACCGTTTGGGTATTTTAAGTCCCTGATGATTAAGGAAAACCATCTGGGTGTTGAGGGAGTACTCAGCCTCAACAGAATATTATGGTCTCAACAATCGTCTGTGATAGGAAACACAGAGTATGTTAGAAATCATATGTACTACTGTATAGTTGTACACAGTAGTTTGCCGGCAGACACTGCCGTTGTTAGGTTAGTACTTGACGGTGCTAACTGAAAGAAAGAGAGAAAAATTAAGGAAGGAAAGTTTCCTACCATTATGAATGAACATAACAGCTGGAAGTGTAGGAGGACTATAAGACTGCCTACTGTCTCCTTACCAGAATGAAAGTTCCAATGGAAGGGGAAAGAATCTATCAGATTCTGGCTCCCACCCATCCACAAAAGGCCTGTCGGCGGCAATGAATGTGGATGGCAGCTAAAGAGAGCTGAGGACTTTCCAAAGTATATTAGGTTTTCCACCGGAAGCCGTCAGAAGCCGTCTTAATCTTCCCCCAATTTTATTAACTTCCTGTGAAGGAAGAGAGTTAGGGGGAAGGTGGCAGAGATGGCTGAACTAACTGCCGCTGGCAGGGTGCCAGCCGGTAACGCAGTCATCCTAGCAACCCGAGATGATTGTCAGAATACCGGTGAAAGAATCTTGTGACGGCATGACGTCACTAAAGAACAGAGGGAGAAGGGGTTCAGGGTCTTGATATTGATATCAGAGGTGGCAGCAGGTATGCCGCCTTCCTCAAACAATGAGCTGGGAAAGCATGGCTTTCTGTGCTGACGACATTGTCGTCGGCAAGACAAGGGCACCCTGAGTATGTCACTATCTGAATCAAAGCCGAGGGCAGTAAGAACATCGTTCTACTCAACGGCAATGAAGGGAGACAGTGGCTGCCGCCCATGACAGCGGCGTCACTCGGGGAGGGAGGAAGAGTTTAGCCTCTTTCTCTCAGAGAGAGAATAAATATCGTAACTTGTCTATAGATTCTAGAGAATGTAACATCTCATTCGAATCGAGACTAAATGATAAGGGTGAGGCTAAACCAGGGGAATTACTTTACTAATGTATATATGAGCAAGAGTAGCCTTGCTCTGGTAGGAGCCCCGGCCAAGGCAATCGGTACCCCCGGGGCTCCCGCCCGCATACGATAAGTAAAGTCACATAATAGAAGAAAGAATAATTTTCATATATGAAATATCACATCTTGTATCACTTGCCTAACTAGCTAATATAATAGCTTTAACACCGGGAAGTGTCGCCCTACTAACTAAATTATATGCAAAAATGTAACGGGCGACAACAGTCGTAAAATGGCTGCCTACGGTCTCAGCAACGCTCACCCAAACACACTTAAATTATTGGAATTTAACTGTGAAAAGGGAGACTAATATTACACACAAGAAAGAATTAATACTCAACTTTCCAGATGACGAAGGTGCTGGGGATTGCATGCTGAAAATTCAGAAAAACTAGTAAAAAACACCGTGCTAAGGGGAGCACAACACTTAGCAGGCTACTAGAATAGGAATAGCGTCACGGTAGTAGTAGGGAAGGAGGTCCACCGGGTACCTAGAACGGCACCCCTTTCTTTTGCCACTTCCCCGTTGCATCGAAGCGTTAAATCTATTCGGGGTGAAGATTGCCATGTGTCATATCTAGAATACGTCCCCTGATATTATGCGATATCCTTTACTGTATTGGATACTCGCGCCAGGAGTTAGAATCCTGGAGACCTTTGGTTTAATTCTCTGGGAGTATCACTGTAGCAAATATCCCTTAGAAGGCTACCTATAGGAACCCTTCCATCAGGACAACATGGCCTGAGCCCAAAAATGGACAGCGTAATGTTGTGGAACAACTCAGTGCCACGGCTTGTTCCAAATACAGTACTGTAACCTTATTAACAAACCTGCCTCTTCACATACAATATTATGTTCTATTGTTGTGGCTGGTTTGCAGATATAATTTTTCAACTTATATAGTCAGGCATCGCTTTTTGGGTGGTTTAGCTAACAAAGACCGGGGCGAAGAACTAGAATCCTTGAATACTCTCTACCCTATGGTGGGGTAACTCCTAACCCTACCAACTCACTGCCCATTGCCTATGCACAGTCGAATAACACTCTAAGTACAGTACTGCCTAATATTATTTTTACTTGGTTTCTATCACAATACTGTATAAGTATTTTGTAATTGAATAAAGACATATTAGTAAGTGTACGGTACATGTCCTCATGTGTGCACTGTATACTGTACATGGTAAGGCTACGGTACAATACAGTACAGTACGCAACACTACATTAAACATTGGGATACGTATAAAAACAAAACACTGTTGTTCTAATCTAATACAACACTTGCTGATACTCTAGTGTATATTACTGTAATAGATGTACAGTACTATCACTACAATACAGCTTAACTGTACACATGATAAGAGGCAATGCAAGACTGAGGCTGAGTCAGCGAGAGATGGGGTATTCTGCTGGATGGAGAGGGAAGTGGCGTGAAGCGAGCCCGATGCAAAGGAGCGCTGGCTGTTTGAAATCATATGCGAACCCATGAATGTGTGATTTTTTTGTTTAATAGCTTATATGGTTCTCTGTATTTCAAGTGAGCAAAATCGCGAAGAATGAACCCATGAAAAGTGAGGGCTCACTGTATGCATATAATGTCCTGCAATTGAATCTTTATAGTGGATTTTATCAACTGCCCAAAATATTTTATGTCGTCAAAAGTGGACATGTAATAATTACCGTTGTCATCCGTGTATCAAAACTGTAGGACTAATAATATCATAACAGTATGTACAGTACAGTATACCGCTAATTAATTAAAACATCTTTTGGTAATTGTTTACAACACCAAGCTCTCCATTTACTCCAAAATAATGCAATCCTGCAGTTCTCATCTTCTTGCACAGTAATTAGGTGGTTATTTAAATTCTGGGAAAGCAATAATTAGCAAGATACATTGAAGAAGGGGGAAGGGGTTACAAAAAGAAAACAGCATGGTTTCCTCACTAAACGCAGAACTGACATGTCAACATAGTCAACCAAACAGAATTTGTGGTGCCAGTGTACATAAACAGTTTGTGATGCCAGCGTACATTTGATATACTGTATATTCAAAATATACCTAATTAATAATGGATTAATTACTCAGAAGAGTCCATAGAATATGCAATTTACAAATAGTGACACTTTTGAGTAATCACTCAAGTTTTTTATTAAGTATATTTTGAATATACTGTACAGTATATCAAATGTACGCTGGCATCACGAACTTCTGTTTATGTACGCTGGCATCACAAATTCTGTTTATGTACGCTATGTTGACATGTCAGTTCCAAGTCGTTTAGTGAGGAAACCGAGCTATTTTCTTTTTATAACCCCTTCCCCCTTCCTCAACATATCGTGCTATTTATTTCTTTCCCAGAATTTAAATAACCACCTAATTACTGTACAAGAAGATGAGAACTGCAGGATCTTTTTTTATTTTATTTCTTTTTAATGGGAATCAGTAAATGATATGTAACTTGCAAGACAATAATTCATTTGTTATAATGCGCAGTACAACTGTCGTCTGTTTGTTTACTCAAGACAGACTGCTCTACCTGATGTGTAGCCAGGTAATCAGTGGATAATTATGCACATGTGGTTATGGTTATTTGGTTATGGAAAAAAATCCTATGGGTAAATTTGAAAATCTTTAAATTTACAACTGTGGGAACATAGAATTGTTAATGTCTGCGTAAACTTTCATCCCAGCAAATTTAAATATCTCAGTACTCCAAAGAACTGTTCCTAATGTCACTATTCCCAAGAACTCCTCTGGTTTTGTAAGGTTCCTAATTCTCATCCTGGTGTGTCTGTAGCTGTGCTTCTTAGGAACCCATCTAATTTGCTATTTGAGTAGTGGCTGAAGAAATGGCTACAGTATTTAATAAGATATATATAAATTTTTCAAAATAAAGTAGTATCTTTTTCAATGAAAACTTTGATTTTTTTAAATGTCCATAACTTTATCCCACTGTTAAATAGCAGTTGTTCAGACATGTAGAATATGATTTTTTTAAAGATAAGAACATGTAGTATTTTTAGACTCATGAATAGGCTATCTTAAAGATACTGTAATGGTTTGTATAAAAAAAAATTAACACTTACTTTTGTATAGTTAGGTGCTTAGTAGAAATGAATATCAAAGAACATTTTAATGTTATTTTATAACATTATGCAATCCTTATGATAAGTCTGTACTAAAAAATCTGGTCAGATCATTTAGTCTTTCTGAAAAATTACTGTGTCTTGATGTTATATTTATTGTTGTAATTATTTACAGATTCAGATTTGCTTGATTCAAGCCCAAGCAAGTCAGAAACAAAGACTAAAGGAGAAAATTCACCTAAATCAAATATGTTAGTAAGAAGGCCTGGGGGAGAATTATCAGAGCCAGATACAAACATGTCAGTACAAATAAGTGTAAAAGACACTAAAGATGGAACAAATGAATTAAGTATAATCATTGCAGGAGAAGAATTTAAAAACAAAAGTTCAATCAAGTTAGATAAAAAGTGGACAGAAAACGAACCGTCTCATGCAAGCTCAAGTAATTTCAAAAGTGGGAACTCCTTGGATCCGGGTAACGTTCAGGTTATGAGAAAAGTAAGTGAGAGAGCAAGATGTGATCCAGATAAATTAGGCAATAAAACAAGATCTGATGGAAAGGAACTTGGAAAATGTGGTCCAGTGAAGAAAATACCTAGACTCACAACAGGTTTGGAATCTATTTGAATTTTGTTCATGTTATTCAGTACAAAGATTTGTTTCTTTATTAAATGACTTCATTAGTTTCGCATGGTCTGGTCTTCTGATAAGTGATAAAATGGGATCAGTAGCAAATACCCTTTGAAATAACCCTTCCCTGAACATTCAAGATATCTTGGAGCCATTTATAATTTTGTAAGATGTATATTAGTAGTTAATATATATTGTAGTGTTTTTCCCTTTAATAGATTTATCAGTAAAATTTATATTTCTAAAAGAGGTACTGTACAACATAATCATTACAAATAATGTAGCTATTTAAGAAAATTTAATAAGTTTGAGGGATTACAAGTCTTGGTTTTTGTTCCCACAAGAATACAGACCTTTGTCTCATACTTTTAGAAACCAGGTACTTTATTAGTGGCTCATAATCAGTCAGTACAAAGCCCTTACCTTTTCGTCAGCTATGCTGTAGTTGTTCTTGACTAAGGTTAATATTTAAGGATTATAATGAGTTTCTTGACCTTTAATTAAAAAAAAAAATTCTTTTCTCTCTCTCCCCCTGTCCCATCCTCCCTGATGGCACTAGGAAAGGAATATTAAGCATATGCATAATTATGATTAGCACTTTACACAATCATCGTCAGTTACGCTTTGCTGACCCCATCCTCTGCAGCTCAATTTTATCTAGCAATTTGAAAATGCTGGTTTTTGGCAAGTAGAATTTGAACAGGAGTATTGTAGCAGGACTCCTTTTATCTGGTTTTAAATATGAATTTTTGCCAAATGGTTTTGTAAAGCATATGGCAAGATAGGTCGAGTTGGTAATACAAAAGTGGATGATAGAACCAACATTACGGTGGGTGGTTAGTGGCCTCACCCATTTGTTCGTCACAGGTGAAATAGTCACTTTGTTATGTAGGTGAGTGAGTATTATAGTTGGGGAGGAGACTGAGAGGACTAAAGTACAATATTATTGTATTATGAATCCAATGTTCATTGTTATAGTAATCCCTTGGCTATTGCTCCCCCCCCCTTCCTCCCTGTATAGCTTAAATACCATGAAGTAGATACAGAAATGTATGGCATATTTTTTATTTTTATAAATTTTCATATTTTTTTCAAGATCTTAATGAGTTAGCCTAAAGCTTTTATAAACCCTTTTTGGGCTTGGCCATGTCGTCCTGATGGAAGGTTCCTTTAGGTAGCTTTCTAAGGGATATTTGCTACAGTGATACTTCCAGAGAATTAACCATAGGTCTCCAGAATTCTAACTCCTGGCGTGAGTATCCTTAATATATCTTTAAGGATATCGCATAATATCACGGGACGTATTTTTTGATACGACACATAGCAATCTTCACCCCGAATAGATTTAACTCTTTGAGGGAGAAGAGTGGCGAAGAAAAGGGGAGCCGTTATCAAGGTACCCAGTGGACCCCCTCCCCATGCTGCTATGGCCCATCATTCCTTTAAACTGTAGCATTTAAGCTAAGTGTGCTCCCACGTTTCTCTCGGTGTTTGTTACTGTTTTTCGGAATATTATCATGCAATCTCCAGCATCTTCATCCTCTGGAAAGTTGAGTATTTAATCTTTCCTGTGTATAATTTTAGGCTCCCTTCACACATTTAAATTCGTATAATTTAAGTGTGTTTGGTAGAGCGTAGCCATCACCGGAGACGGCCATCTTGAGCCACGGTCGCACGTCATAAACGCATTTTATTTAGTTAGTAGTGCGACGCTCCCGGTATTTAGCTATTAAAGAAAACTTTAGCTAGTTAGGCAAATTATACTGGTGAAGATTTGTATCGTTACTTTCGTATACAACTGGGACCCCAGCGGTACCAACCGTAGCCACGGTCCCCACCGGAGTTAGGCTAACCTAACCCATTTTGTATACGTTAGTAAAGTAATTCCCATTGTTTAACCTCTTTTTGTCGTTTCCTATTAGTTCGGTTGGGGATATTTATCCCCTAGAATTTATGGGTATAATTCGATACTTTCTTCTTTTAGAGAAAAGAGGCTAAACCCTTTCTCCCCCCCTGAGTGCCGCCATCACAAGCGGCAACCCTATCTTTTGTCATCGCCACCGAGTAGTTAACTCTGGCTTGACTTAGATAATCTTATACCGTCTGTCTTCTCTGCCGCCGAGTACTCCGCTTTGAAGTATGACGGTGACTCAGGATGTACTGTCTTGCAGCCGACAATGTTGCTGACAAGGGAATCTATGTTCCTCTGCCACCCACGACGTTGTCGGCAAGGGAAGCTATGCTTCCTTAGTTTACAGCCGAAAGTAGGCGCCATACCTGCCGCCGCTTTTCTCCCCTGTAAACTGTAAGACCCTTTTCTCTCCCCCCTCAGGGAGTCATGGGGGAAGTCTTATATACATTCGTCGAGATGTTCCCCAAATATCTTTGTCTATCTGTACCCCTCTGCAGGCAGTGGTTGTACCGATTGATATAGGGAGAAAATACACAATTTGTTCTCTTTACTTGCCTCCAAATGATAACATCTCATATGATAATGTAGTAGAGGTGATTAAACAACTCCTACAACCTTTTCTCTTACTAGGAGATCTTAATAGTAGACATCCTTTATGGTAGACATCCTTTATAGGGTGATGTTTTGGCAAATGCAAGGGGTAATATTATATCATCAATTTTGGAGAATGAAGATGTCGGACTCCTTAATACAGGAGAGCCCACACATTTCCATGTTCAGACAGGTACCTTGTCCTGCATTGACCTATCAGTTGCAAGCTCTAACTGTCTTCTCAATTTTAATTGGAGAACATTAGATGATTGGCATACTAGTGATCATGCACCAATCATTATAAACACCAACAATGGTCCACCTTTACAGAGATCGCCTTGATGGAATCTTGATAAGGCGGACTGGGATAGATTTCACAAATTAAGTGAAATTGAAGGAAATGCAGAACAGTTTGAAAGTGTTGATGATGCCATAGACTTACTTAATGGAACTCTTCACACAGCAGGAGTCAATTCCATTCCCAAAACAACAGGGATATTCAGATGACAACCAGTCCCCTGGTGGTCATCTGAACTAACTGCCCTGCACAGAGCTACAAGAAAGTCTTTAGCTTGATTGCGCATGCGTCATACTGAGGAGAATTTAGTCATATACAAGAAATGTAGAGCACAGTTCCGTCGTGCCATGAAAGAAGCTAGGCGCCAGTCTTGGATGTCTCCTCTATTAACAGTAGAACACCAACATCATCTGTGTGGAGGAAAGTCAAAAAGATAGCAGGCAAATTCACGTCAAACCCACCACCAGTGTTAAAGGTAAATGCCCAGTATATGACTAGAGCAACAGAAATTAGCAATGCCCTGGCTGACCATTTTTCAAATGTATCATGCAATTGTGAAGCAGCTCCTGGTCACCAGTATAGGAGCATTGAAGAAAAGAAAGTTTTAAATTTTGCAACAAGAAAGCAAGAGTCATACGATTCTCCTTTTACTGAAAGATAATTTGATTCTGCCCTTGCTACGTGTAACGTTACAGCCCCTGGACCGGATGGAATTTCATATGCAATGATTAAACGTGTACCTTTTAATACAAAGTTATTTATTTTAAGCATTTTTAATAGAATATGGCCTGATCATAGTTATCCAAGTGTTTGGGAACTAGCCATTATTTTAGCCTTTTTAAAACCTGGTAAGGACAAGTTTTTAGCAGCAAATTATAGGCCAATTGCATTGACATCTTGTTTGTGCAAAATCATGGAGAAGATGGTCAATGTAAGACTGATGAGGTACCTTGAAAAGAAGGGTATTTTATCACCCATTCAATGTGGATTCAGAAAAATGTACTCAACGACTAATGTGCTGATACGACTTGAGTCCTCCATTTGTGAAGCCTTTGCTTCCAAACAGCACCATGTGACAGTCTTTTTTTATCTTGAAAAGGCATATGACGCTACATGGAGATATGGTATGCTTAAAAGAATCCATAAGTTTGGATTAAGAGGAGAGCTACCACTATTTATTCAGTCATTTCTTTCACTTAGAATTTTCCAAGTGAGAGTTGGGAAAACTCTATCAGAGAGTAAATGCCAGGAAGAAGGAGTTCCTGAGGGTAGTTTGCTGAGTGTAACTCTTTTTGCACTAGCAATTAATGGGATATCCTCAGTCATTCCCCGAGATGTTCTCGCAACATTATTTGTGGATGATCTCTCCATATCATTTGCTGGAGCTAGAATGGCAATGATTGAGAGAAAAATACAACTATTGATAAAATTATCCAGAGGGCCGATATGAATGGTTTTAAGTAAAACTACAATTGTTCATTTCTGTCGTATCCGGGGAGTACATCCAGACTCGGATATATACATCAAAGGTCAACGGATCCCATGTGCAAGTGAAGCTAAATTTTTAGGGTTGATATTTGATTGTAGGCTTACATGGGTTTCTCACTTAAAAGCATTAAAAGCTAAGTGTCTTGAGGCTCTGAATCTTTTAAAAGTATTGTCCCATACAACATGGGGGCAGACCGCAATACTATTTTAAAATTATACAAGGCCTTGATTTTTTCCAAAATTAGTTATGGATGTGAAATCTACTCCTCAGCCACCCCAAGCTGATTAAAGATAGATTCAATACATCATGCTGGTATTAGATTGTCCACAGGAGCATTTAGAACCTCACCTATCACAAGTCTCCTTGTTGATGCTGGGGAGTTGCCTCCAGACCTTAACCGAATGTCCTCTATTATTTGGTATTGGTTTAGATTGCAAAGACTCCCTAATTCTTTAGCTTTTCAGACTGCAAGCCTTGTAAGGCACCCAACATACTTTGAGTTGCACCCAAAATCTCCTCAACCTTTTGGGTTTCGGGTGAAACAATTGATAATTATTAAACAATCTGGATATAATTAGAATTAAGGTGCTTCCATTCAAGGTATCATCAACGCCTCCATGGAAATTACCGGACGTATCTTTTTGTAAATACTTTATTGGAGTTAAGAAGAATATGACTGACTTAGAATCCAGGTCTCTTTTTATGGAACATGTTGCAGAACATAGGGGTTTGACTTTTATATATACTGATGGCTCCAAATCTGATGCTGGCATTGGATTTGGAGTACATAGTAATGATTTGAATTATAGAGGTGCACTTCCTCTAACAGCTTCCATATTTACTGCCGAACTGTATGGCATACTAACCGCTATTGAGAAAATAGTTTTGGAAAAGGAGGGTAATTTTACAATTTTTAGTGATGCAAGGAGTGTTCTTCAAGCTCTAGAAGTTTTTAATTCTAGTAACGCTCTAGTTTTAAAGATATTAGAATGGCTTTTTATTATTGGACGGAGAAGTATAACAGTTAAATTTTGTTGGGTTTCAGCACATGTAGGTGTGTCTGGGAATGAGAAAGCAGATTTACTGGCGAAGAATGCGGCATGCGAGTTGCTACCAAGGAGGTATCCCATTCCCTGTAATGATTTCCTACCTTACGTCAAGAAATTGGTTTGTAATAAATAGCAACAGCACTGGGATAGCCTAGATGGCAATAAAATGAGGGAAGTACCAAATATCATATCACCTTGGAGGTATAACATGATACCCCGAAAATGGGAGATGACTCTTTGTCGTCTCTGTATTGGTCACACACAGTTGACACACGAGTTTCTGCTGAAGGGCCAACACCAACCATATTGCGAGGACTGTTAATTATAATAACTTGAGAAATAGATATCTGTTTGAGGCTCGAGGTGACGATGGCAGGTTCATCCTTGCCAAGATTCTTGGACATGATGTGTCCTACTATGTGAGCGGCATTTTTAGATTTACTGTATTTCAGAAGCAGGTCTTCTGAAAACTATTCAACTATTGTAATGATTTCTTAACTTTCATGGTTTTAATTAAATTCTCTTTTATTTTTCATATATAATAAATGCTATCGGCGTCAATGACTTTAGATGTCAGGATGCCAGAAAACTTCCAGTCAATTAATCAATCAATCCTACTTTTCTACTCTTTGGTGTAAATCTGATTTCTGCACAAATCGGAGCACCCCTTAATATAGTACTTGAGTCACCCCCAATGTTAATGAACTAGAATCAAACCTCCAACTTCATTGGGTTAGGTAGCAGTGAAACCCACTAGGAGCAAAAAACCCTGTAATATTGGTGCCCAAGGGTGAGCCAACTCATAATCCCACCACCCCAAAACAAATGACCACTGCCTATGTTTATTCAACTAACACCTTAAATAAATCACTGTACAGTACATGATTTTCATATGGTTTCTATCATGGTATTATACTTAATATTACTCTGTAAAGGTTATTGGACCTTACTAACATTGCTTCAGTACAAGATAAGACACCTCTTAATGAGTAAGGTGTTACCGCACCACCCTATGTATAAGTATGTAACAACAAACCACTGTTGTTCCTAACTAACAAAATTCACTGATACTTCAATGTATATTACTGTAATATATATACAATATTATCATTATAGTACAGCATAAGTAGTTAAGGGGAGAAGGCATATCACTCAAAAATTATTTCTGTTTTCGCAAGGTTGCCTCACAACCCTACCAGCTCTTCACCTACTACATAGCCTGTAACTACTCGTATGTACAGTATTGTATTTTGTATACTGTATTGTAAATAATCTGTTACTAGTTCATTTTCAATGAACATACGAATACCCTAAGACAACAAAAAAGATTCTTTTCAGTTAATGTACAGGAGGTTATCGGGTTACGAACAAGATCCGTTCTTACGATGCGCTGGAAGTCAATTTTTTATCATAAGTGCGATTTGTTTAAATACATATGAACATACATACTGTATATGTATAATATACTATAAAAAAAAAGAGAGAAAATGATCCCTTACCATTCATAAATTACTGTACCCTATATAGTAGTTTACCTACACTGATACAGTACAAGTAGACAATAAGTGATACATGTAAATATTTTCTCACCTCTTCCTATGGTTGACCTGACTGCTGCCATCAGAAGTCTCCTTTACACTTTACAGCAATAATGCACATCAAAAGAAGGTACAAAAATATCCTAAAAAGAACATCACAAGAAATCCTAAGTGTATATGATAAACAAAGATGGTGAACTAATGCTAAAGTGACATGTTATTCACTACTTTGCAGCATTAGTTACTCTCTGCTGAGGCAAGTATTTCCTCATATCAACAAACCAAAAATTTTAACTTGAAATTTAGTTACAAGGGTTTCTTTAAGTACCTTATAGGAGCCCATTTGTAACAACAAAACATTGTAACTAGAGACTGTCGTAACCCGAGGACCACCTGTACACCACTTTTTGTTTACAAAGTTCTACGCTGTGAAATCTTGCGATGCATGTTAAAATCTGTAACACGAGGTGTAGGCTACATGTATACTGTACGTAATCTTACTTGCATAGTACTGTACAGTATATAACAAATTATGTAACAGTTACTTAACACTTTTTGCTTGACAAACAGTTGTTAGAGATGCTTTCGCAATGAAATTCACTGGGATTGTGAAACTGAGTTGACCAGAGAAGTGGTGTTGTGTAGGGAGGGAAACAGCATGAAGGCCATATGCAAAGAAGTGCGGGTGGTTTGAAAATGTTGGGCTGCACGTAGAATTCCTAAACGTGAATTTGTGGCGAGGTTCCGCAAAGAATCAAAACTTTATTTGAAATATTACTCCAGATCTCAGTACTGAATTTTGGAATATAAAATCTGTGAAGACAGAGGGTTGACTTTACAGTATAGTATAATCATAATCTGTGACATAAAACACACTTTATGACATGGAAACATAACTAACGCTATGAAAGGTATGGAGGACATAAATATACTGCAAAGTCATATGAAAGTGAAAGCAATACAATTATACTGTACAACTTTCTTGTAGGCTAGGGGCCAAATTCGAAGCTGCTACTTGAGTAACTCCTACCCATGGTAGAACAAGTCACAACCTATTTGTTCTCAGAGGGATGTTTGGGCTGTTAAAAAATTATGGTTGTGAAAGGGATCATTTACACACGTACACTGTAGATCTAAAAAATTATTTATTCGCCACAGATTCCGGCACATTGGCATATACATTTGTTAATACCGGTGCTATATACAAAAATGTGGTACCAAAATGTGCAGAATGATAGCATATACATACACACATTTAAAAACCACTTGTGATGTAAGAAAGGCTTTTGTGTGACCAGCAGGCAAAAATAGAGTTTTGCACAATAAAATCAGGTGTGCGTTTACCAATCACTATAGACTAAACAACTAATTTCTTCATAAGTTATCGAGTTTTATTGCTATTTATTACATAAAAATAATCCTCGTTCGTTCTCCTATTTATAAATATGAATTATAAAAGTAAATATGTTTATCTGATGATATTATTACCCAACTTAATGATTTGAGTACAATCTTCAAAAAAGTCAAGTAAAAAAAGATGCCATTCATGAAACTGTTTTGCCTCTGCAACAAAACATATCGAGTCTTGGTTTGAAAGTTATTGTTGGCAATATGAGATCATTGCACAATATTATGGAAAACTATTTTAGATATGTAGCACTTCAGACTGAATAGTTGAATTTGATAGCCACAGATTTTTGCTAATATTGGCTTATATTATTATTGGTGCTACAATCATAGAATTGGTACCAAAATGTCAGGCATGGTGACATATGTAAAATATTTTTGATGTATAAAACCATTTTAAGTTGACCCTCAGGCAAAATTATTGGAATTTTGCATGACAAAGGACTACAGCTTTATCCTTAAATATCAATAAAAAGAACTATGACTTAAAAATATCGATCTTATATTTATACTTGTTACATCAACATAATCTAAGGTTGTTTACTTTTGAAGAATAGATCAAAGGTATAATTGTCACTTCAATGATAAACAGGTAGCTCTAACTGAAATCATATGTTGCCTTACTAATGCTGACTGATACAACAATTTCTGAAGCATATAATTATGCAACATGAAGAATTGACTAAAGATTCTGAGACAGTTGTAATAATGGCTTTTATAGACATCATACTAACATAAAGTAATCCTTATATGGCAACTATTGATAAACAGTAGGGACCGTAATACATGCAATACATTTAAAAGTTCAGTCTGTATCAGTACTGCCATCATTAATAACATAACCATCTCAATTTGGACAATTTTCAGTACTACAGGAGAAGAATTCAGTGCAGGTGACACCTGCAGAGATTCAAAGATGTTATGTTCTATCTACAGTCATCATCAGTGCAGTAGAGATGCGTGAGATCTTGAACCACTCTTGCAGCTGTATTCTTTAGGAACATGACAGGTTTGAGTTTGTTATCACTGAGCTGCCACCCATTACCATTTGGGCTCCAAAGTACAGGTTTTACTACATGACTGTGGGTCCATATTGCCACCGGGTAATTTGCTCACTTAAGATGTTCAAAAGCATCGTCAGTTGGTGGAAAGAGCAATACTGGTTTGTCACTGGTGCAGGCATACACATAACAAAGTTGGCTGAGTTTGTGACATGACTGAACCATACAATGACAGAACATATTTTGTGGCAGTGCCGATGGCATTGGTTGTATCTGTAGTTTGACCTAACTGAGACAATGGTGCGTTTTCCAACTCTGAACAGTAAGGAGGCTGTGCCACAGCCACTAATTGCTTGTAATGCTGGCAAGCAACTTGATGTATCTTGACCAATTTTGTCCATTATTCTGTTGACAAGAATAAATCTATGACTATTAGTAGTTTTTGTACAGTGACCTGCATTTTACTATACTTTGGTGTCCCTTAAACATACCTTTCTCATAGTAATAAATAAGTAGTACCAATACATTAGTGTCATCACTTTGTAGAATGACCCTAGAGTGTGACCTAGTGAGATGGATAGTATGTAGCAAGAGCTGTGAGTTAGCCTCCTCATGTGCACTGAACAGTTCAGATAGTTCCCGGATGCATCTGTGATCCACAACTGTAACTAGCAAGCTATCATCAAAGCCTCTGGCCAGTTTGATTGATTGGTTTTCCTCAAGCTGCAATTTTACTGTCAGGTAACTGCAGATGAAGCTGAAAAGTGTTGATTTATCTGTGGAGTTCTTTAGGAACTTCCCGAAGCTTAGAACAGGGCTCTGTCCATCGATAACATATCTATGTGTTGCCTCTCCACTAGTTCTATGTTCTCTTTCAAGGTGTTCGATAGAGAGTGCTTTATCATGTCTGTCAAAAATTAATGTTACTGATGCCACACCTTGCTCACTCTCTAGCAAGCAGTTACTGAATATTTTTCATTATGGTGCATCTAAGATCATCAAGTATGTCAAACTGGACTTCACTAAGGGCCTGAATTAATGCCATCCCATCAGTGACATATACATTATTTTTAAGGTCAGAGAGTTCGGGCAGCTGGACTTCCTTGCAATTAGCTTCCAACTTCTTTGCCAGGTCAACCTTACATATTTTGTTACATATTTCCATCATTGTTGAAGAGAGATGGGGGCGCAGGAGTCTGGTGATAGTCTCACAGATGGTAATGAAATGGATTTCAAACAGACCCTTGCACTATGCTCTCAAAGGGTCTCTTGCATAGATGTGCATGGCTGCTGGTCTCTATCACTGGGGATTTGGATGTGGAGATATTTTACTTGCTGTTATATATGACCCCACACGATTTGTAGACATTCTTTCAAATCAAGATTGAATGTTTTGTTGCAAAGATGAAATTGTTTCATGAATGGCATCTTCTCTGACCTGACAACTTTGAAGATTGCACTCAAGCCATTAAGTGTTGGGTTCTTTACAACCTCTTGCTTTTTAGGGTTGAGTGGTGTAAAACATAATGCAGTGGTCAGTGCCAATTTTACGACACTTTCTAACAGGTAGTATCATATCCATAATTTTAAGTCAATTGTCAGCAAAAGAATCTAAAATTAAATAGTTAATGATACAAGTATTTAAAATGAAATAATTAATGATAAAGAATACATTATCATTTGTAGAAATAGGCAATTAACATAAAAATTGATCTTTTAACTAAATTTAAAATCATCCTTATTTGGTCAATGCATATGTATACATTATAGATATATCAATGTCAGTTACTTTTAGGGGATGGCATATTTTATTGATAACGTTATTAAATAAACTTATTTACTTTTATGATAAGCTTATTTACTTTTTGTAATTCATATATATGAAAAGGAGAATAAGCGATTATTATTTTGTTTATAATTCATATTTATGAAAAGGAGAATAAGCGAGGATTATTTTGATGTAATATATAGTAATACAACTTGATTACTTCTGAAGAAATTAATTGTTCAGTCTATAATGATCTGTAAATGCAGACCTGATGTATTGAGTAAAAGTTTATTTTTGCATGTTGGTCACACAAAAGCCTTTCTTACATCACAAATTGTTTTTAAATGTGCATGCTATCATTCTGCACATTTTGGTACCACATTTATATATGTAGCAGCAGTATTGATAAATATTTGAGCCAATATGTGCCAGAATCTGTGGCGAATAAATCCATTTTTGAAGTACTGTGTACATGTGTAAATGTGGTTTCAAAATGTTGTGACTAGTAGGTAAGATTCATTGAAATAAATACAATTTTGATAATAAGAAGATTTAATATTTCAATACTTACTTTGGTTCCTCAGCTACCGTTGCAGGCAAGTAGAACAGCTGTGCTCAGCCCCGTAAGTTTTCTCTTCCCTGGCGGATGGAGGAGTTTCAGAGTCCTCAATCCCCCTTCCTGCATGGGGGATAGACTCATAATCTTCCCTTAAGACACAATACTTCAGTAAAGCAAATTGAGAGGATGGCAGCTCTCAAGGTTGTCATTGCATGTTTTTAGTACAAGGGAAGACCACAAGTTGAGGGCGGAGGGATGGCCACAGCAGGGGGAAGAGTACTAGCTACTTCTTCTGTCTCTGTCATGATTGGTGCCAGGGATTCTTCCTCTGCAGTTGTTGGTCATCTTGGCCTTATTCTGGCCTTGATTACATTGGTGGAAGTAAATCTTTGGAGCGCCATTTATTTCTGCTAGGTATGATGGCACTTAGGATCCATCTGCCCCTCAGACACCTAACCTTTGACTGGTGGTCAGCTAGGCAGAAAATCCAGAGTCGTCGTATTCCTCTGTGAACATCCTTGTACTCATTTAACGACTGATTCCAGCTATGCTGGAAACATATCCCTATTTTAAAAGAATCATGTTTATATAGCTAGGAAAAATACAAATTAATTTTATTTAAATTTGTTATTTTAGTCTATCAAAGATACAAATTATGTTTATTTTATAATTTGGTAATTTATTTTTCCAAAGCAAAAAATCATATTTCTGGGCTCCGACCTGTGCCGCCCAGTGAAATACTCCTAGAGCACTATTTCTAAGGAATATAACTGCTATATATTACCAGAGAAAAAAAGCATAGGAATGCCAGGTTGAACCCAGCTCGCTCACCTATATAAGGTGTCGGTATAAAATACTGGGGCGTGATAATTCACAACCAGAGGTCTCGCACTATTTAGATATCTCCTCTTCAAAATCCCCGCCACAGCGAGGTGCCGATCAACACTACTACCACTAACCCAACCCACGCCAGTGACGTCACTCCTTTATAGCACTTGTTGTTATTAAGTCCAACATGTTTTTTCTCGTGTTTACCCTTGGATTTATCATTATTTTATAATCGATGGCCGATTCCCATGATACCCCATCGAAGTTAAGTACTTTATCCATGAGTTTTAGCGAGATTGGGCAGTGTAACCTCTGTTTTTATTAATTGAGAAGTGTTTATATATGAACGGCGTCCCCGTTCTTACCGTTCATGGTTCAGCTCTGCCCTTTTTCTCGTTAGTTCGTCCGTCATTAATATTTGTTCGAACTTTTAGGAGTTTTTTCCTTACATTTATATAGTACACCGTCTTTATGCTTTCATCTAGCATTAATTTTATGTTATCCTATGATATCAGTGTTAGCGTTTCATCAAGGAGTAGGTTATGTTGGTATGCCTGCATTCGTGCATGTTGGTGGATTGCGTCACCTTTGAGATTGTTTCGCTAGTTCTAGGAAGACGACCATCTCACTTATTATTATTAAACCTTTTAGTTTTATTACGCTCCACCTAGTTTTACATTTGGTTCGAGTGGGACTCTCGCGTATTTTGTTGTTTTTACTGTTCGATCTACCGCTTCAGTAACTAGGTTGGTACCCCTGCTTTCCATCTGCTGATGGCGTCATGCTCCTCCCTTACCACTCGCCCGAGTCCCTCTCTCGCCATATTATTTCTGCATGCCTAACCTTACTTACGTGATTTCGCTTTTAATTCATTAATTATTTTTATGTATTTGTGCATTGATATTATATTTATTGCTTTACTCCGTTATGATCATATTTTTGGGATTTTCATGTCATGTTGAGGGGATCTCCGGTTGGTAGCCCTGTCTACCACTACGCACTGGTGATTCCCCGGTACCATACCCCCCCCCACAGGTTGGGGAGGCTATTCCATCCCCCCCTCCTCCAGTGTACACCCTTCCTCTCACTCGATGGTTGTTGGTTATGACATACGGGTCAAGTATGCTTGTTCCTCAGTCTTCCCTCAACGTTCCGACATATTGAGGACTGAGTGTACCCACGGGGTGTGACTTAGTCTCATTCATTCATACCGGGCGGTTTCGTCTCCTCCCCTCCCGTCGCCCCGATTGGCCATCGGTCGGGGGAGGGGGAAGGCCGGGACCACCGGGGACTATCACACGTGATTAGTCGGTATGACTGCACCTTGGTGTAACTTTTGCTTTTAGCTATGGTTGTAAGAATGAGCACTTATATTAGGAGTGTCCCCACCTACGGTACCTCCTGCTATTATCATCCGCATAGGACTTATTAATATCCCATATCATTATATTATATTCTACATGAATCATTACCTTCGTCCCGGTACCTCCGGTTGGGTAGTGGGGGTTCCATTGGCTCCCCCCGCGCTCTCCCGTGGTACCCTCCCGTCATCAGACATCGGAGCCTCCGGGCTCTTAAATACAAGATCTGTTGACACTGACACAGTTTTGATTAATATCCTCCCTCCGGGAGCCCTATTCAATTACAGACATTAGTTTTAGATCATAACTGGAGTTTTCTATTTATGTATTTTAAGGATGTATCTTAGGTTACTTTAAGTTTACTTTAAGTTACTTTAAGTTTACTTTAAGTTACTTTAAGTTTACTTTTCCAACCCTGTTCCCCGGCCCCGGGGGCCCCGGAACTAGTTTTGATTATATTTATTCATCACTGTTTTTTGCATCCTTTTTCATCCCTTTTTATTTTATACCTCCCTGGTAATGACGGGATGGTATATTCCTCGCTATGACAATATTATTTCATTGATAATCTTAACTTATTACGGAATTGTTTCAACAATGTCTGTTAATTTTTATAATTTTTTCCCCGGTTACTATACCGGTTCGAAATTTTGTTCATAGCCTTTTGTCCCGATTTCATATCGGTCTATTTTAAGAATCCGGAACACCCGGATCTTTTTAGGTTATTAACCTATTATGGGATACTCACGTATCTGTATTTTATTCTATACTTCCCAAGTAGCGACGGGATAGTGTATTTCAAGCTATGACAATATTATTTCATTGATAACCTTAACTTATTACGGGATTGTTTTAACAATGTCAGTTTATTTATAAGTTTTTCCCCGGTTACTAAACCGGTCCTAGAGTTGTTCATAGCCTTTTGTCCCGGTTTCATATCGGTCTACTTTAAGAACCCGGAACACCCGGATCCTTTTAGGTTACTAACCTATTATGGGACACTCACGTATCTTTATTTTATTCTATACTTCCCAAGTAGCAACGGGATAGTATATTTCTCGCTATGACTATTTTTTCATTGATAATCTTAACTTATTATGGAATTGTTTTAACAAAGTCAGTTAATTTATGATAAGTTTTTCCCCGGTTACTGTACCGATCTGAAATTTTGTTCATAGTCTTTTGTCCCGATTTCATATTGGTCTAATTCAAGAATTCGGAGCATCCGGATCTCTTTAGGTTACTGACCTGCTATGGGACACTCACGTATCTTTATTTTATTCTATACTTCCCAAGTAGCAACGGGATAGTATATTTCGTGCTATGACAATATTATTTCATTGATAATCTTCACCTTTTATGGAATTATTTTGACAATGTCAGTTAATTTATGAAAAGTTTTCTCCCCGGTTATTATACCGGTCCGAAATTTTGTTCATAGCCTTTTGTCCCGGTTTCATACCGGTCTATTTTAAGAATTCGGAACACCCGGATCTTTTTGGGTTACTACCCTACTATGGGACACTGTAGGTGCCCCTGTCGTTACTATCTATAATTATAACTTTGGATATATTATTTTGGGATTTTCATTTTATTTCCTTTGTGATTGATCGATTTAAACATTTATTCTCGATCTATTTATTTTACATTCCCAACGGAGTTACCTTGTTCATTAGTAACGATATACCCTCTTTCGGAGCTCGCAGTCTTCCATGACTTCTACCTTGGCGACTCTTTAGATCTGGGTTGGCGGGTTTGCCTGGAGTGTCAGGGCAAAGAGACCCTTTGTCTCTTCCTTTTAGGGTTTTCAAGGAAGCACGTGGCTGATGTCGGGCCACGTCCCGTTGTCCCTAAAGTTAAAGCTACCTGCCAGCCCTACCAAAGACTCACAGGTCTTCCAAATCACCAAACCAGTTAAGACTTCTCTTGGGTCGAGAGCGAAGCCCGGCCTGAAACCTACGACCCCGGAGGCTCCCTTCGATCCGGCAGCCCTTTCAAGATTGATGCATGGCCTCTCGTGGCCGATCCCAGGGATGAGGTAGAAATTTATTTCTATTTGAACACGATGTTGTGCTGATATTTATCCATATATATACATATATATATAATTTACGGACCTCTGTAGCTCACTGGCTCAAACCTCGTGTCACATACCGAGTCACCACGAATTATAGGATGGAAGATTCCTGGTGCCTCTGTGAATTTGACAATTGAATGGAATTATTGCCCATTAGGGGGAAGAGAGAGTGCTAAACCAGATAGCCTCATACAGGGTCTCATTTGTTATGGGCTACCTCAACAGCACAATATATCATCCCGGATGCCTCTAAGCTCCCGGAATTCGTCGAAAGCAGTCCGTGGAAGGGGGCCTTGCGCTCTCCCTTCAAAGATGGTATGTTAACCATCGAAGGGTTTGGCACCCGGACTGTAGAAGATTTTGAATTCTACCCGCCGGGTCTACAGTTCCCTCTCTCTGGTTTCGCATGCCTTACCGAGGAGACACTCGTAAGGTTTGACAAGGTCCCCAAAGAAACCAAAATGTACCCAAAGGGGCAGGCTCAGTCCATCTGGGTCCGGCCCTTAAACGAGTGGGAGTGTGTTAACACTACGTTAACACCTCACAAGAGCCCGTACACGATGTTTCTAGTGGAGGAGTAAACCCCTACTCCGTGAGTCACTAAGATATCGGACCTTGCTCAGCAGGCAATAAACGAGGACAAGCCGTTACCGCAGCTGAAGGAAACGCATCCGACCTCCCTCCTGTCCCTGGGGGATCACGATTGCTGGACTAACGCCCCGGCGACCTTCACATCGGGTAAATTAAGCGCTGACTGTGCTCCCATTCAGTTCAGTGAGTGGCTACCCAGGCTTCCGGAATCCCTGATATGCCTCGAGCTCGAAGCCTGTATGCGCCTGAGTAGACCTATCAACTCGGCTACAATGGCAGAAAAGACCTCTTTAATGTATGAAGAAGAACCACCTTTTAAGGTCTTACTGTCTGATTCCTACGACTTCTTTGCGGCCAGACGTCGTTGCTGTAGGCATGTCTTGTCTGAGGCCACTATCAGACATGAGCCTAACAAGCTCATTAAAGCCCCAGTCTGGAGCTGCTAGGGTCAATCAGAGCCTCAAGGTTCGATGGGCTTAGTCCCCAAGCACAAGTTCGAACCGGCCAGCAACCAATCTCGAGGTAGAAAGAGTCTGAGATCTTTCCATTCCTTCCAAACCGGCGGTCCCAACAGGTGGTTCAAACCATCCCGGTGGCACAAGGGAGTCAACCTTTCACTTCGAAGGGTCAACCCCAACAGCAATACGTGCTGGTTCCTCAGTCCCAAGTAGCAACTACCTCCTATGCTACTTCCCCAGCCCTTAGGCCCACCTTTGAAACTCAGGGTGCTTTCCAGGGTTACCAGCGCCCCAGAGGCGCTAGCTCGAGAGGAACTTTTCGCAACAGCTACTCTCGAGGCCGAGGAGGTAAATCCGCAGCAAATCATTGGGAGTTCTCAGGTAGGGGTAGGACTTTACATCTCCCGGAACCGTTGAACGTTCAACATTTGGGCTTTCAGTATAATTTCCAAAGGTCTGGGGTGGAGTTGGATAGAAAGGCCCCCTCCACCAACCAGTTTTCATCAACATCCAACGGAAGAGCTAGTCTTATATGAAAACGATTTATTGCAAAAGGAAGCAATAAAGAAAGTAAATCGTTTGTAATTTCAGGATCACTTGTTCAGCGGGCCAAAGAAAGACTCAGAATAGCGAAGAGTAATCCTAGACCTGTCGCTTCTGAATTCTTACATTTAATGCGACAAGTTTCACATGCTGACCATCTCTCAGGTGCGGACCTTGCTTCTCTGTGGGGCCGTCACCTCCTCTATGGATCTTGCAGACGTTTGCTATCATGTTCCGAAAGCAAGGCATTTTCGTCCGTTTCTAGGCTTCAACTAGGCAAACTGCCTCACAGCAACTACAGAGTGATAATCTCTTACAACAGTTTTGGTTCCAAATCAACTTCGAGAAATCTCGTTTGGTCCCGAGGACAAGTTTCAATGGTTAGGATTCAATGGGTTCTATAGCAAAACACAATACGTTTTCTCAAAGACAAATTGTCTTCCAGAAGAAATCAAGAGAGAATCCTGGGTGCCCTCCAGTTTGCCTCAGTAACAGATATACTACTGAAGGCCAGACTGAAAGATATAAGCCGAGTATGGTGCTCCAGGAAAACGAGTAATATCGAGACAAAGGGCTCGACTCCAACCAATTCTGAAGAAAAGACTTCAACCATGGACAAAGGTCAAAATCTGGCAAATCCGTTTCCTTACAATATCCACCCCCAAGCTCGTCATTTACACAGACGCCTCCCTAACAGGCGGGGGGGGGGGGGGGGGGGGGGATACTCTCAGTACAAGAAAGTCCTGGGACTATGGTCGACAATATTCCGCCAACTTCATATCAATGTTTTAGAGGCCATGGCGGTATTTTTGACCTTAAGCAACCGGCTCCAGCCAAAAACCAACATATCAGGTTTCTTCTAGATAGATAGTGGCGGACGCACTTTCGAGGACAACTCCGCTGGAGTCGGAGTGGTCACTAGACCCAATGTCCTTCAGTTGGATTCTTTCTCAGGTTCCGGATCTCCAGATAGATCTGTTTGCAACAAAGTCCAACTACAAACTAGAGTGCTACGTAGCTCCCAGCCCGGATCCTCGGGCTTACGCCACAGACGCAATACAGTATCATTAGTCTGGAACACTTGGGAGAGAATTTACCTATTCCCACCAATAAATCTGTCGATGAAAGTGTTAGACAAGCTCAGGACTTCAAAGGCCAAGTTGCTCTAGTAGCCCCCATCTGGCCCAAGCACAACGGGTTTCCCCTTCTGGTGGAACTGGGTCTCCACCTCGACAGATCCCCAATCCAATACTAACACAAGCAGTACAACTCGCTGTGTGTTAGCTTCCTCAAATTCAGAATGCCCTACCTTTCTGGACTTTATGAAATTTGCAGCTCAAGAGGTGCAGATATTGATCCTCAAATACGTTATTTTTAGAATCAGATAAGAGGGGATCCACCCTTCGACAGTATGATTCGGCTGTTATGAAACTTGCCAGTTTTTAAGGGACTCAAAGGTTGAGACGATGACTATGAATCTGACAGTAACCTTCTTCAGAATTTTATTTGAATCAGACTTAGCGACTTGTACTTTTACCACAAATTAAGTCAGCCTTGAAGGTTTTACAATTGGCTTTAATATTGCCCTTACAGATTCATACTTCTCATCCATCCCGAGAACCTGCGTCAGATTGAAACCATCAACTCACCCTAGCTCAGTTTCCTGGTTTCTGAATGACGTACTTAAGTTGGCTTCAGACACTCTTAACGAGACTTGCCATTATATTCCATTGGTTAGGAAATCCTTGTTCTTAATGAACCTGACTTCTGGCGCCAGAATATCAGAACTTTCAGCCTTGTCTAGAGATCAGGGTCATATTGAATTTCTCTCGTCAGGGGAAGTACTCCTTTCCCCTGACAAAAGATTTTTAGCGAAAATGAGGACCCCCAGGACAGACGGTTCCCCTGGAAGATTGTCCCACTTCCGCAGGACCCATCTTTATGTCCAGTAAACACTCTGGAAGCCTACTTAAACATATCTCCCGTTCAGTCCTCGGGGCCCTTACCCATTAGAGAAGGTGAAGAACCATCATCCTGAAAGGACTCAGACAGAAGATTCTGCATTTCATTAACGGGCTACCTAGAATCATTCCCACATCACTCCCTCACGTCCATGATATATGAGCTGTAGCTACCTCAGTTAATTACTATGAACTTCACTGGACTTACTAAATATACAGGCCGGAAGTCTCCAACAGTATTTAAACGCCACTGCTTAAAACCTCTGGAAGCCTTATATTTGCTACAGTGGCAGCAGGGAATGTGATTCCTCCTGAACATAGTGAACCTTAATCAACTATGTCTTGCTATCCTCTTACCTGTTATTTTGGATTTTATTTTACTTCCTCAGGTATTGTTCCAAGATTTGGGACCATTTCTCTGGTACTATTTCACTGGGCGGCACAGGTCGGAGCCCAGAAAAGGGAATTTGACGAAGGAAAAATCTATTTCTGGGCGAGAGACCTGTGCCGCCCAGTGAACCCTCCCTTGACTTCCCTCCCAACATGGGCCCCAAACCTTGGGTGCTATGAGGAGTGACGTCACTGGTGTGGGTTGGGTTAGTGGTAGTAGTGTTGATCGGCACCTCGCTGTGGCGGGGATTTTGAAGAGGAGATATCTAAATAGTGCGAGACCTCTGGTTGTGAATTATCACGCCCCAGTATTTTATACCGACACCTTATATAGGTGAGCGAGCTGGGTTCAACCTGGCATTCCTATGCTTTTTTTCTCTGGTAATATATAGCAGTTATATTCCTTAGAAATAGTGCTCTAGGAGTATTTCACTGGGCGGCACAGGTCTCTCGCCCAGAAATAGATTTTTCCTTCGTCAAAATCCCTTTTTTTAGCATTTTTTCCAATTTTTCAGCAATCTCAAGAAATGTAATACGTATTACTTTATTTGGAAATAACATTGACCAATAAATGGAATATTAAATTTTTTTCTAGAATATAAAAAAAATCTCCAACTATTGTCAAATGTTACGATGTCACACATGCACACAAAAGCCCTAACATTTCTCTTGGTTTGAAATCATTGTAGAGGTCAAAGTATGCATATAAACTATTATAATCAGTTTTATCATGACATCCAGGATAACCTGCTTAGATTATATGTAATTTTAATAAATTAACATTATTGATATAACTATCCTACCTTACATAGATTCCAAAACAATGACAAGGATTTACTTTCATTGAAACATTTTATGGAGTTGAATATTTAAATTTTTTTAAGGTTTCCTTTTGAAATATGAGATACTGCACTTGACCTTATTATTGTAGAATATTTAAAAGGGTCCTTTAGTTGATGCCTTGAAGTAGGTGCAGTTCACCTTTATAGTATAAAAAAAATTTTGAATACTTTATCTATTTTTGTTCCAATGTGATCTACATACCATAAACTACTTTCTTAAGAGGTTTTGGAATCTCCCAGTCCCGACCAGAAAAATCCGGATAGGCCTTCCCTCAGCTCCCAACGTGGCCGCCAAGACGGAGGGATATGTCCCCGAGATCAACTCGGCGGCAAGGTAGGGCACAGATCGCCATTACTGTTCTGGTCGTTGACCCATGCGGTCAAGTTCTCAATACTACGACCAATTTTTCACCATTGTTGCTTGCCTCGTGTTGTGTTCCTTTTTCTCAGAGTGTCTGTATTTTATGTGTGCGTTGCCATTTAGCATGTAAAGTGAGCGAGTTCAGTCGTTGCCCATGTGCAAACAGGAGGTCTTGTGGAGCTTTTATCACACATCTGGAAGTGAATCCGCATTCATTGTGCACCTCATGTCGGGGCTGTTTTTGTTTGTGTGAGGATCTGTGTCCTGAGTGTGTTGACTGGCCTGAACTTCTGTGGATGCTTATGGCTATCAGGAAGGAAAAAAAATGAAGACTGACCGCTCACTGTTAAGAAAAAGTCGGGACTCCACAACCTCATCTAGGTCTTCTGCCGTGCTGAGTCTCTCTCTGCCTGCCCTATCGCCTGCTCCATCAGGTGATCCGGGTGAGCTCAGTTCATTGGGGGTTGCTCCCTCTGCCAAGGTTCCTTCTGTGTCTCCCGAGTTGTCCGATGAGACCACCATACGTGCATTGTAAACATGTTTCGGCTTCAGCAGGTCCCCTTCGGCCGAGGTCATAGCCAAGATGTCTGTGGCCGTGTGTTTCACCTCCCAGAGAGCGGTAGCTCCATAGACCACACCATGGACCAACAGTTAGCCACCTGGCTCACCATCAACACAGCCATCGGAGTTGTTGCTGGATCACATGGTTGTTCTGGCCACCACACGGCCACCTTCTCTTCGCTGGGTTGTCTCCAGTTCCCCTGATTGGTAACTGGGCTTTTGGTCAGGCACCCCTGTACGCCCTTCAGGTCCCCCAGAGGGATGTGCAGCCGCTCTGGCCGCCCTCCAAATCGTCGTCTGCAGCGTCATTGGATCCAACTCATCATTGGGGGGGAGGAGGCCCTCAGCTAACCTGGCCAAGGTATCCAGTTCCCTTGATTGGCAACTGGGCTCTTGGTCAGGCACCACTGTACACCCTGTAGGTCCCCCAGAGGGATGTGCAGCCACTCTGGCCACCCTCCAAATCGTCGTCTGCAGCGGCATAGAATCCAACTCATCATCTTGGGGGAGGAGGCCCTCAGCTGAGCCGGCCAAGGTTCGGCGTTCGAGGGAGCGCACTTCACCTTGACAAAAGGAGATAGAGGACTGTGGCAGGAAGAGGAGGCGCCTCATGTCTCCTTCTTTTGATGTCTGTTCGAACAGGAAACACTGCGGGAAGGAAAGCTGCAGGGACAGAAGTTAGGGAAAGGTTTATGTCACATTCTAGAGACAGGTTGCCAGTCAGCCGCAGTCATCTTTGCCGCAGCATGGCCCCCATCCTGCCTGCAGGCGTTCCTCCTCCCGTGTGGCCACCGGAGCTCAACAGTAGTGAAACGCCCAGCTACCTTCGATACGGCTCCCGTCTCCTCAGGTCTGCCCACTATGGTAGGCTCCTCTCCGACCTAAGCTGCCCAACCTAGGGACCGCACCAAGGAGCACCGCTCATCTTTGTCAGTTTGCCTCTCCTCGTCTAGATCAGGGAAGGACAGTAGGTCGGGCTCCCCAACACCGTCGCCCATGAGGTCTCCACATCAGTTGGTGGACAGCGACTACGACACCTTGTAAAGAGAGCCCTCTAGATTGACGGAGGACCAGGCTTGGCCAATCCAGCACCTCCCTCCTCCACGAAGGGCTCCTCAGTGGTGGGCATTCTGTTGGGCAGTTGATAAGAAGTTCTGCTGCCCCTGAGCCTGCCCATGTTGCAGGCCAACTTCCAAGTCTTCTCCAGTCTGTATGAGACCATTATAGGGCCGAAGAACTCCCTATAGTCTCACAGCTCCCTGAAACTACTTCTGCTAGTGAGGGTGCGTCAGTGCACATTTTTACTCACCAGATGGTTTCACTTCAGGGCATCTATTGGCTGGAGATAACCTGTTGGTTCTCGCCCCATCCTACGTAGAAGACAAGTTGATAAGAGAGGGCCTGACCTCCCTTCAGGAGGCTATGTCTATGGAAGCCTCGGCCTGGTCAGCAGCCCACGTAGCTTCCTGGTTGGACTTATGGATGGCAGTGTATGGAAGACAGTCCACCTTTACAGCTCATTATCTGAAATACTGCACTATTAAATCCCTCGATACCTTCAAGATTGGTTGGTTGTGGCTGCACAGCGAAGGATTTGGCCATGACCAGGAACGCCCCCCACTCCATGCTGAATGGTAGAGTGCCCTTTCCGTATCCCATCTCCCCACTTCACAAGTATTTTTGGAATACCAGATGAAGTATTGATCAACCTTGATGAGTGTGATCATTCTTTGTGGTCCTATCCACTGGGGTAGATTCCTGCTTTTTGGAATGTTAGTTATGTTTATTCTCCGGATGGCCCCTTCAGTACAGTTCCCTACCTCCTTTTTACCTGTGTCACCTTTTCCCATCTCCTGAGGAGGAGTCTCCTAAGAAAGTAGTTCGTGGTAAGTAGATCGCATGGGAAAAAATAACATTCATAGAAATTTATATTTTTCCTAGCTATACTTAACACAAACTACTTTTGGTTTATTGTCTGTCCAACCTTCCCAGCGTGGTTCTATAAGTGGGTCTAGACATGATTCTTGTCAAATAGCAGTAACGGTGGTCTGTGGCCTACCTTGCCCCGAGTTGATCTTGGGGGCATATCCCTCTGCCTTGGTGGGCAGGTTGAAATCTGGGGGGAGGCCTACACAGATTTTTCTGGTTATGACTGGGAGATTCCCAGATCTCTTGAGGATGTAGTACATGGTAAGCATAGATATGAAAAATACAAATTACTAAGATTTTGTTATTTTCCATGCAAAAGTGTTCTTCAAAATTAAATATGAAAATATACCTCAATTTCATTACAGATATTTCCCAGAAAGCTGTCTATTCCACTATATGTGATGTAAAGAATACTAATGAAACAGAAGTCACATACAGAGTTCCTGCTTATGTAGTACAGGTTGGCATATCCTCAAATCAACCTTGTACTGCTGAAGAATGCGTGCAAGGTGAGGGATTTTTAATGTTTTTTCTTTTCTTTTTTATTGCACTGGTTACCCCCTTAATTTGCTACAAAGCGATGTTTCTGAAGTTTACTTGATTGATTGTGTTTGAGTTTAGCTTTACTACAGAGCTAGAATGTCTACAATGTAATCTATGAATAAATGTTCACTACAGCAAATTATCTGTAATAATATAGTACAATAAATCTTCTTTTGGTATAATTAATATCTCTCTCTCTCTCTCTCTCTCTCTCTCTCTCTCTCTCTCTCTCTCTCTCTCTCTCTCTCTCTCTCTCTCTCTCTCTCTCTCTCTCTCTCTCTCTCTCTCTCCATAATGCAGAAGTGTTAAGAAGGAGAAGTAGAGGATATTTAGAATTTACTAGGCATTATCATTATCATTATTATTATTATTATTATTATTAGCTAAGCTACCACCCTAGTTGGAAAAGTAGTATGCTATAAGCCCAAGGGCTCCAATAGGGAAAAATAACTCGGTGAGGAAAGGAAACAAGGAAATTAATAAACTAGAAGAGAAGTAATGAACAATTAAAATAAGATATTTTAAGAAGAGTAACATTAGAATATGTCTTTCAAATATAAACTATGAAAACTTAAAAAAAAAACAAGAGGAAGAGAAATAAAATAGAATAGTGTGCCTGAGTGTACCCCCAAGCAAGGCAACTCTAACCCAAGACAATGGAAGACCATGGTACTGAGGCTATGGCATTACCTAAGTCTATAGAACAGTGGTTTGATATTGGAGTGTTCTTCTCATAGAAAAGCTACTTACCATAGCTAAAGAGCCTCTTTTACCCTTTCCAAGAGGAAAGTATCCACTGAACAATTACAGTGCAGTAGTTAACACTGGAGCAACGAAGAATTGTTTGGTAATTTCAGTGTTGCCAGGTGTATGAGAACAGATGAAAATATTCAAAGAAAAGACCAGACTATTTGGTGTATGTGTAGGCAGAGAAAAAATGAGTCGTAACCAGAGAGAAGGATCCAGTGTTGTATTTTCAGGCCAGTAAAAGGACCCAATAACTCTCTATCAGTACAATAGTATCTAAATGGGTGGCTGGTGCCTTAGTCAACTTACTTCCTATATGGTGAGAATAGGGCAAAGGAAAGAATGGTCGGGGACACAGATTCGCCCCAAATTCGCCCCAGATTCGTACATGAGCCCGTGTACAGTCACAGGGCCAGACAAACAATAATTTCCGCTTTTATTCTAACCCCTTAACTACGCGGCATCGGATCCCCTGTTAGTAGCTGCATACAAGATTTGTCACCATCTGATATACATGCACATTTAATCAATGATAACATATTTCTATGCTTACCAGTATTTGTTTCACTGCTAATTACAGAATAATCTTTGTAAATGTTTGCTTTTTTATTGTATTTTATTCTAGTATGCCTGTAATTGGGGGAAGGGCCTTGGTATATGTATGTATGTGATTATTGTGGCAGGATGTTTAAAAAACAAGCCCCACACCCTGAATCTCACCTACTGACAATTGTCTCCACAAAACAAACTTTCCCCTTACGTTATCTAAAACCAGACTCTTAGACAAAAGGAGAAAAAAAAAATACCCTTAGAACTATATTTCTTAAAACTGAAATAATTAATACCAAAACCATCCACAATCAAAATACTTAAAACTAATCATAAACTTAATAAATTTACAATAAACTAACACCATTCACATAAAAAACCTTACAAACTTAAAATTAAACGTCACACCAACACCAATATTTGTTTGTGTGTGAACCTCTTTGTCCACACAAGGGCCAACAGTCTTTAATAGCCCAAAACCACAACTCTCCAGCAACCGGAACACTGTCAAATATCAATACGCATGTGCATTAAATGGTTTGGGTTGTGCGCGTTATCATCATCATCATTAATCGGAAATTCAATCAATCCGGGCTAGGTTGTTACAGCATCGTTATCATCAAGATCTACAGAGCAATCCAATCAGGTCCTTAAACAATCCAGGTCATGAATAATTCATTCCACATTCAAGAAAAAATCTCTCCAAAGGAAGAATTACGGCTCAAAAATAAACAAAAGACTTCCACGCTGGTCGAATCCAATAAATATCAAAATCCAGCGTGCACACACACACGCAACTGCCTCAAGTCGCAGTCAATCAAAAAAAGCATTCTCTCCGAAACAGTTACCATTGTCCTAACCTAGCTAAAAGTAAACAAACAACCTCATTTATACCAACAGTCTTTCTCACAACAAACAATTAATATACTAACTACCTTTCACTCACTGACACAATCTCTCTCTCTCTCTCTCTCTCTCTCTCTCTCTCTCTCTCTCTCTCTCTCTCTCTCTCTCTCTCTCTCTCTCTCTCTCTCTCTCTCTCTCTCTCTCTCTCTCTCTCTCTCTCTCTTTCTCTCTGGATTTGGCAAACAAAAAATAAATAAAAATAGATAAAAATTAATCCTCCACATCCCCCCCCCTTACTTTGCCAAACCCTACTACATTTACACACAACCACTTACATTATTTTTCTCATTACCCAGTTGCAGTCGGGAACGGGACCTCTACTCCGAGTAACTGGGCCTTCATACACTCTCTCATTCACTTCTTCCTTATCACAATCATTCGCTACATTAACACTCTTCCTATCTAAATCCCTAACATATAATATATCATGCACTATCTCATCTACCTCACCATCATCTTGCCCTAAAATCTCACTTATTTCCGTCAACAATTCATCCATTTCATCAAAACTATTTTCTACTTTAATAAACGATTCATTCTTACTACTTATCATGCTCTTATCTCTCATTCTCGCATCCGTCATACTTTCTTTTGCATCATCTAAGGAAAAATCACAGACACTATATGTATCATTCATACTCAGCCATGATTCATCTGTATTAACACATTTATCTTCAACACTCACCTGTACATTTACACCCTCATCATGCATATTCGTGTTCTTACTTATACCTATAAATTTCCCTTGCACTTTCTCCTCACTTAAAACTTTCAAACGCCTCTTTTTCCTATATTCAACTAACACTAATTGTTTATTTTCCAGCCCTAACTTCTCATACATACTAGGTTCATACTTACTCATTTCCAACCAATTCTTCATCCCATTCTCACGAACATTGATCCTATTCCTTCCACACACACAGGAGGACTCACCCAGCTGAACCCTCTTACACTCTAGTTTCCCGAACGTCCTGGCTGACCTAATCCCTTCTCCCTACATACTCTAGTTACATGCCCATCTACACCACATTCAGTACACTTACCCCGCGGCTCCTTGCACATTCTAGCATAGTGACCATCCTTACCACAATTACCACAAATCACATTCATACGATTACTACGACATCCACTCGCTATGTGCCCAGTCATACCACACCAAAAACATTTTACCCCTTTCTCTTTCTTGCACTCGCTAATTCTATGCCCTACCTCACCACATCCAAAACAAGCACCTAGAGCCCATCTACGTTCATTCTTCTTATGTCCTATTTTTCCACATCTATAACACTTCTCTTCACGGATATAACTACCTGACCTACCTCGCTGCGCACTAGCACTCCTATCCCTCCAAACCTGATTCCCTTGCCTAAACCCTTCATTTGTCCTTACAGGTATTCCCACACTACTCCCCCTAACACTCCTATCTACTACACTATCAGCTACCCTCATCGGTCCTCTCATAACAGCATCTCTAAATCTAACAAGTTCTGGCACACTTTCCTCCATTCCAGTTCTTACACTCACAGATTTGCTTTCTTTCATACACCTATCCAACTCGTAATTCTCAACTATCTCTAAAATATCATCTCATGTCAGTCTTTCTTTCGTCCACCTCATTTTCTCCTTCCGTTTCAAATTAATAAACTCAGCAACATTCTCAGGTACAATAGCCAAAAACTTCTTCATTAACTCCTTATTCTCGTTTATGCCTTCATCCCCATACTTCTTCCTAGCTTACGTTTCCAACCTACATACATACATCGATATCGCTTCTCCTACATTCATCCGTGCCTCATCAAAATCATTCTTACGCTTATACCTAACGCTCCCTTTCATATGTTTCACCTGCTCAATTATTCTCTTTTTCACACTTTCATAATCAACATCCCCTACACTCATTATTACACCTTACATCGTCAACAAATACCCAGTCAAATATTCTATTAACTCCCTAGCCCAAACTCTCTTACTATCACCATACTTATCCTGACAATATCTCTCATACTCCCTAAAAAAATCATACACATCCCTACTACTATTCTCATTGAACCTTTCACACCTCAGTACCTCTCTCATAAACACTGTCTTACAAACTCCAACTTCATTCTCACTATCTTCACTGCCTACTCCCTTGTTGCCTTCTTCCTCATTTGAATATAATCAATCCACTTCAACACTTAAATTCCTATCCTTAACCATTCCCTTCTTACCCTTTTTCTTACTTACCACTTTCACACATTCATGATCATCCTCACTCTCATACTGACCTTTCTTCTTTTCCCTCTTCTCATTACTTTTACCTTTCCTTTCATCTTTCCTCTCACCTTTCTGTTCATCCTTACTATACCTAGTCCCTTTAACTTCACTATCAGTATTACTATCACTATCACTTCCTTTCCCAGTATCACTTACCTTAGCCTTCTCTTCCACTATCAACCCTTTACCCAAAGCTGAGGACACTCCTCCGACTGCACCTTCACCCATGTACATTTTCATCATTTCCATTACCTGCCCCATCATAGCTTCCATTCATTCCTCATTCTCACGTATCCTTATCTCAACACCCTCTTCCACTCTCTCTACAGTTCCCTGAAGTTCCCTCAGTTTCCTTTGCATCTCCTCATTCTCACAGTTGAACCTCTCATTCTCTACTAACAACCTCTCTTTCTCAACTATCAACTTCTGCTCCCGGTCTTTATAATGCCGCAATTCCTCCTCCAAAGCCTTTAATTTGCCTTCCATTGTCATTAACCTTGAATCTAAATCCTAAATATAACCTTTGTGAAAGAGTCTGGTTCAATCCCACCTCGACTGTCCCTGTTCGGGCGCCAAAATAATGTGGCGGGATGTTTCAAAAACAAGCCCCACACCCTGAATCACACCTACTGACAATTGTCACCACAAAACAAACTTTCCCCTTACGTTATCTAAAACCAGACTCAGACAAAAGGACAAAAAAAAAACATATCCTTAGATCTATATTTCTTAAAACTAAATTAACACCAAAACCATCCACGATCAAAATACTTAAAACTAATCATAAACTGAATCAATATACAATAAACTAACACCTTTCACATAAAAAACCTTACAAACTTGAAATTAAACGTCACACCAACACCAATATTTGTTTGTGTGTGAACCTCTTTGTCCACACAAGGGCCAACAGTCTTTAATAGCCCAAAACCACAACTCTCCAGCAACCGGAACACTGTCAAATATCAATACGCATGTGCATTAAATGGTTTGGGTTGTGCGCGTTATCATCATCATCATTAATCGGAAATTCAATCAATCCGGGCTAGGTTGTTACAGCATCGTTATCATCAAGATCTACAGAGCAATCCAATCAGGTCCTTAAACAATCCAGGTCATGAATAATTCATTCCACATTCAAGAAAAAATCTCTCCAAAGGAAGAATTACGGCTCAAAAATAAACAAAAGACTTCCACGCTGGTCGAATCCAATAAATATCAAAATCCAGCGTGCACACACACACGCAACTGCCTCAAGTCGCAGTCAATCAAAAAAAGCATTCTCTCCGAAACATTTACCATTGTCCTAACCTAGCTAAAAGTAAACAAACAACCTCATTTATATCAACAGTCTTTCTCACAACAAACAATCAACACACTAACTACCTTTCGCTCGCTGACACAATCTCTCTCTCTCTCTCTCTCTCTCTCTCTCTCTCTCTCTCTCTCTCTCTCTCTCTCTCTCTCTCTCTCTCTCTCTCTCTCTCTCTCTCTGTGGATTTGGCAAACAAAAAATAAGTAAAAACAAATAAAAATTAATCCTCCATATTATTATTATTATTATTGTTATTACTTGCCAAGCTATAACCCTAGTTGGAAAAGTGGGATGCTATAAGCCCAGGGTCCCCAACAGGGAAATTTTCCCTAGTGAGGAAAGGAAACAAGGAAAAATAAAATATTTAAAGAACAGTAACAATATTAGAATAAATATTTCCTATATAACTATAAAAACTTTAACAAAACAAGATGAAGAAAAATTAAATAGAATAGTGTGCCCAAGTGTACCCTCAAGCAAGAGAACTCTAATCCAAGACAGTGGAAGACCATGGTACAGAGGCTATGGCACTACCCAAGACTAGAGAACAATGGTTTGATTTTGGAGTGTCCTTCTCCTAGAAGAGCTGCTTACCATAGCTAAAGAATCTCTTCTACCCTTACCAAGAGGAAAGTAGCCAATGAACAATTACAGTGCAATAGTTAACCCCTTGGGTGAAGAAGAATTGTTTGGTAATCTCAGTGTTGTCAGATGTATGAGGACAGAGGAGAATCTGTAAAGAATACACCAGACTATTCAGTGACTATGTAGGGAAAGGGAAAGTGAACTGTAACCAGAGAGAAGGATCCAATGTAGTACTATCAAGCCAGTCAAAGGACCCTATAACACTCTAGCGGTATTATCTCAACGGGTGGCTGGTGCCTTGGCCAACCTACTACCTAAATAACAGAAAAGTATGGCTCTTTCTTGTATTTTTCCATTGAAAAGTTCTTTCTTTTCATTGTGAGGTGATTATAAAAACATTGGAAACCTTTTTTGTTATATTTTACTCTTAACCCTTTCGCTAAAAGGTCGTGGATCCTCTACTGGAGCTCTTTACGAGATTTGTCATCATCCGATAAACTTGCTTATTTATCCTATAATAAGCTCTATTTCCTTGTTGATTTGTTTAACTGCTGAGTACAGAATAAGGTTTTCCAAAGTTTGCTTTATCCTCCAATGTATTTCACTCTAAACAACCGAAATGTTTTTCCATTCATTGGTTAGGGGTTATAGAATAATTTGGAAAAAAAAGGTTTTATGTAATTATCTCTAAATCATGGTAAAGGACTATGGTTTTGTGTAAAAAAAACTTTGTATTCATTGAAGTAATTATGTTATTCTGTTATAATTTCACGACAAATAGCCGTCAAAAGATATAAAACTACTTGTTAGTCATAATGAACTTTACGTTGTATAGAAATGTAAAAAAGATATCCTTTTATTTCCTTTGACACAAGAAATATTCCATAATTTATTATTATAAGGTACGGTAAAGCACTTAAATTTACTGTATGTGTAAAAATATGTTATATATTTATTTAAGTGACTGTTATTCCATAATAATTCCACTATAAATAGCCATCGAAAGATATAAAACTACTCAACAGTAATAATGGAATTTACATTATACAGAAATATAATGAAACTATCCATTTGTTTCCTTCGACGCAAGAAGTATTCTATAATGTATAATTTATAAGGTACAATAAACAAATGCAAATCCCAAAAAAACTGTTGACAAAAGATATATATATGAGAGAGAGAGAGAGAGAGAGAGAGAGAGAGAGAGAGAGAGAGAGAGAGAGAGAGAGAGAGAGAGAGAGAGAGAGAGAGAGTTCATTAGACATGAGGTTTGTTCGTTTGTTTGTGATTCCACCTTGCATGTGACTGTGACTATGAACTGGATTATTTCTTTTTTGGGTATTTCACGAGCTAGAAAATACTGTAGACTGCGCATGTAAGAACACGACGAGAACTGCGTAGAAATGGTAGAATGGCAATAAATGGAAATAATCATAATAGGCTAACTTTTACTCATAAAAGCAATGAACAATACTAATATGAAATATATAAAACATGAAGATATTATATTGTAGAAATGATAGTTGAAAAAAAAGGAATGAAATAAGAAAAAAAGATAAATCTTGTCTTCTGTCAACTATTTCCTTTACTGGTAATGGTAAGTTTTTGCCTCGTGGGTGGGACAGGGATACATTCTCTGGGATTATGAACACTGTGACAACATAGAAAAACAATAAAATAGACCTTAGATTTTCATGAATAAGGACTGGAATTGCAAGTATTTTTGGGTTAGTGATGAGGTTGGATGTGAATATACTAAAATAGACCTTATATAATCGTGAATAAGGATTAGAACCGCAAGTATTTTGGCTGGTGGTAGGATGACAGTCTCCCAATTGGGGTTTTGGGGGAGGGGGAGTTGAGTAATACCTAAGGTAGGGAATTTCGCTATTGGCTAGAGAGAGTGGTGTGATTATTTCATGGTAACATAAAAAGACTAAAATAGCTCTTATATATTCAGAAAATAAAGGCTTGAATTCCAAAAAACTTGTTTAGTATCTGAAGACAGGAGGAGAGAAGAGATTCTATATTGAAATTTCCCCAAGTGTGACCTTGTGTGATATACTCTTTTGTAGCTTATAAAAATTATTATGATAATGATAATAATAATAATAATTTTAAGGATGATACTAATGAAGGTGACGTTATCCCGACATCATCATGTGTACTACCAGTCATGTTTTGACGTGTATTGACGTCAACGGAATAAAGGGGTTAAATAATAGTAAAGTATTGCAATTCTATTTGTAAAACAGCTGTATATTTTAGTCAAGTGATTATGAAAGATAGAGAACACTTTCATAGGTAGCCGTGGAAAGATATAAGACAACTCATCGGTAACACACCATACTTAATACTGAAATATAAATATATATACAGTACATGTTTTTGTTTTATCACTAATACAAACCCTTTTGCTATTTATTTGGGAATATACTTTAGACGAAGCTGGAGGACTAGCCATAAGAGTTTTAGCTAGGTATAACTATTCACCGCTAGTTAGCAAGGCCGTAGGAAGTAGTACCGGCTGCCCTGCTCACACGCACACCTGTGTTCTATCGTTACATTTGTTTTTAGCTTGGAGGAGTGAGGACATTTCGTTCACTCTCCTCCTGTTAACAAGCTGGACTTATGACTTTACGCCTGGAGACTATCCAGCGTCTCCTCTCTCAGAAGGGCTTTTCACGACAAGTTGCGGAGAAAATGTATGGATACTTGCGTAAGTCCTCAGTCTCAGTCTACCAGGCAAAACAGAGAGTCTTCTGTGGTTGGTGTCATGGAAGGAATATCTCTCTTTTTAATGCCTCTATACTAATAACGGAGTTCCTTGTATACCTTCGGGGAGAAAGCTCCTTTCAGTCTCTGCGGTGAAAGGCTATCGCGCAGCCTTGAGCCTCGCCTTTAAGCTGAAAGGAGTTGACATTTCCTCTTCGTTGGAGCTTTCTTTACTTATACGGAGTTATGAGATCACTTGCCCTCAATCAGAGATTATGCCTCCTCCTTGGAACGTGGTTTGCTTTTTGAGATCCCTAAAAGGACCTCCCTACGAACCATTACGCCATACAACTGACCAAAATCTCACTTTGAAGATGGCGTCCCTGCTCGCTTTAGCTTCGGCAAAGAGAGTCAGTGAACTTCATAGCCTCTCGTATGATATCACCCATTCAAGGGGATGGGGGGAAGTGACACTCAGCTTTGTCTCTGAGTTTATTGCCAAGACTCAAAATCCGGGGGTATTGGACCCGGGATTCGGGCCCTTACAGATTGCGAATCTCTTTTCTGTAACTAATGACCCAGATTAGTTGTTACTATGCCCAGTGAGGAGTTTGAGATACTATCTTAAGCACAATGCAGCAACACAGCCCTGACTAACACCTCTGTTTCTTAGCTCTGGGAGGGTAAAGAAAAGGATCACTAAGAATACTGTCTCATCCCAGATTCGCCAGGTGATGTAAGGAGCCTTGGCTCCTGATCCTTCTCCGACTCAACGACCTGGAGCCCATGATGTCAGGGCCAATAGTACGTCCTTGGTATTTAAACGCAACTTTTCCGTGTTGCAAGTACAGTGGTACCTCTACATACGAATTTAATCCGTTCCACAACCGACTTCGGATGTAGAAAATGTTCGGATGTAGAAACGAATTTTCCCATAAGAATACATTGAAATAGGATTAATCCGTGGTTGAGCCCAAAAACCTATGATAACTCCTTAATAAATTACTACACATAATTACACATGACAATATGCACTCTAAATTAGATAATAGACATGTAAAAAAGAATAATTATCAAGAAATAGTAAATAAGAAACGGGTTTTTAGCGTCACTTTACCTTAGAAAGTCCAGCGCAGGTGTTGGTCTTGCTACGCAGAGAGGAGACGGACGGGCGGCGAGGAGGTAGAGAGGTTGACTACTATAAACGTACACTACCGTAACTTATTCTAACTTACACTAATTGAACTTATTTATTTTTTTTATTTTTATATTTTATATTTTTTTTTATATTTTCTTTTTTTCTTTTTGATGATTAATTTTAATCACTTTCACTCTACACTTAAAATTTATTGAATTTATTTCTCTTCAATCTTTGCCGTTTTCTTTGTTTCACTTTCTTTCGCTTCACTCTTTGCCGTTTTCTTTGAACCACTTCCTTCCTCTTCATCACGAGTTCGCTTCGTAGTTTTTTTAAAGAAGCTATCGATAGAAAGTTGCTTGGTACAGCTTTTCAGAATGTTTCGAAAATAAGTTAGGGAAACATCATCAAACTGCGCAACTACACGACAAACCTGCAATTTTTGTGGATGGTATTTGTCGATGAAGTCGACCACGTCTTGATATTTTCCTAACACCTCTTTTATTGGCGCCGAACCTAACACATGTTCTACCTCCTCGATCCCTTCCTTGTCATCACTCATGTGCTCAGACATAGCATGGAGTTCCTTGAGCTCCTCTGTAGTAAGTTCGTTGTGATGTTCTTTTGCAAGTTCACTCACACGGACGCCACGCTCATGCTTTTCAATAATTCCTTGCTTTACTTCTAAAGAAAGCATTTCCTTATTCCTTTTCTCACCACTACCACTACCACTTGCGAAACTAAGCCTTTTAGGACCCATGATTTACGTAAAATACCGTAAAAGGATGAACGTAAAAAACCACGATTAAAACACAGTTAATAGCAGAACGCACAGGGCACAACCACACGAAGCCGACGAGAACAGAGGAATGTCCCAAGCCACGCTAATTGAGGGTCCCTCCGAGGTAGAAATGCTGCCTTCTATCGGCGGAAATAAAAAATACATCCGGCGCTATGAGTACCATCTACGTGCACGGGTATTATTTACTTCTGGTGTCGAAAAAAAATTCGGGTGTAGAGTAGGAACGTGTTCGAATTGTACTTCGCGTGTCGAAAAATTCGGATACAACCGGTACGATGAAAATTGCTTACTTCGTGTGTCGAAATAAAATTCGGGTGTAGAGTCGAAAAATTGCTCGAATTTTACTTCGGATGTTGGAAAATTCGGATGTAGATACGTTCGTGTGTAGAGGTTCCACTGTACTGTATTACAAGTGGATGTGTGCAAGAGACAAAATACCTTCACAGCCCATTATCTAAAAGACGTGACCCACAGGAGGTTCGATACTTTTACTATCTGTCCTGAGATGGCTGCTCAATAAGTGGTTTAAGAATACCTCAGGCTCCCTGATGGACAAATAGCAGTTGGTTGAGGACATTGGTTACCCAGGTTAAGACTGAGATGAATGAGAGTACAGTATGTCTGGCTTTTCCTTTCTTAATCTTCCCTTCCCTTGGGGTACAGCACCATGGGTCCCGTTGCAAGCTGGCTTCAACCTCTGCAGGTAATTATCACTTCCCTTTTGTAATCTAGTATAAGTCTTAAATTTATATACTGTCCATGTCCCCATTGTTTCCTGCATGGTAAGCAATGAGAAACCTCTTGCTATTCCTATATAAACTTGAAATGTGTTCATAGAAGATGACAAACTTTCATTACATTGAATTGCTCAGGCTGGTATTATAATCACTTTGTATATTTTAGCGAGGTGTTAAAGTTTTTCCCTAGACCACAGTCATATACTTTACTAGGTAAAACCTGGTTAATGTCCATGCCAGAATTAGGCCTTCCACCCACCTAAGAGTGAGTCATCCAAATAAATAATAGAAAGTTTGTTAGTATGGGGACAAATGACAAATTCGGAGATAATTTGTATTTTTCACTAACTAATACAAAGCTGTAGTTATTTATATAAATTGACCCGCCATCACCTGTTCCCCATAAGTCCTACCTGCAATCATAAGTGATGTAGCTCACAGTTGTGAGAGTGTATATAGAAGTTGCTGGGTACCCCCCTGCTACCCCAGCTTACCTACTCAACTGGTTAGGCAGTGTTGCCACCTCGCACTTTAAGTCTAATGGCTACTCTCCAGCTTCACCAAAAGAATATCCAAATAAATAACTACAGGTTTGTGTTAGGTTAAAATACAAATTATCTCCGAATTTGTCATATTTGTTCCATCCCCATTTCCCCTAACGAGGTGGGAATTGGGCAATGTTCAATGGCTTGTTCAGGAAAGTCTTAGAACTCTTTGAATTCTTATCTCGACAAGTCACAGTGCTTATTTATCACACAATCACACGGGTTGTTCAGGCCACTAATACGTGTACATGCACAGAAGTTTAGCGAGGTGTCAAGGTGATTCCTCTATAAGAGTTTGTGTAGCACGGAGGAACACTCCTGGTCAAAAACCAGCCTGTTGGTTAGGACTTCCACCCACCTTAGTGTGAGTCTTCCCTAATAAAGGGATTTTAACGAAGGAAAAATCTATTTCTGGGCGAGGAACCTGTGTCGCCCAGTGAAATGCTCCTTAAAGCACCATTTCAAAGGTATAAATACTGCTAAATATACCTAAGAAAAAAGTTGCATGGAATGTTAGGAATATATCCAGCTCGCTCACACCTAAAGGGTGTCGGTATAAAAACTGGGGCGAGTGATACCACTACCAGAGATCCTTTTCCAATTAGACTTCTCCCTCCTCAAAATCGCCCGTTACTACGAGGTGCCGTTCACTACAGCTACTTAACCCCCCCCCCCCCCCCACCACCACCACCACCACTACCTATCCTTCTCCCATCATTCCTTGTTATACAAATATGTCCCGCACCTATCCCCCTGCAAGTCCTGCCTGCAATCAAAAGTGACAATAGGACACAGTTGTGTGTTTGTGTGAGCGAGGTAGCCAGTACTACCTCTTCCCCTCTCGGCTGACTAGCGGTGGGTAGTAATATCTCCCTAAAAGTAAGTGCCACTAAGTACAGATGGGTAGACGAGTTTTGCGTGGAGCTCCGTTCAACATTCGCCCTGAGCCGTGTTTCAGCTTTTTTTTTTTCTCTCTCAGAGTATCATTTGAAAGATATTAATTAATCTCATGGAGGGACCAAAGTGAGAAGAAAGAGTACATCATGTCTGCCCCTACAGTAACTTGGGGGGGAAAAATATTAAACAAAAATTGAAAAAAGGGCAACATATGATTCTTTTATAATGTCTTTCTAAGTTATATACCAAATTTCAATGCTATACCTTTAAAACTAATGGAGAAGATAGAATTTGAAGGTCAATAAGTATAGTTTTGAGATAGGGGCATTCAAAGTTTTGCTTTTATTCTTATCAAAGAAAATATTAATAAATCATGATTATTATGAATTTTCTGTTCCTTTTTTATATTAATAAACCAAAACAAAGTTATTTACCATAATTCAATCATAAATCAAGATACTTTTGCTTAATATCTTGCTTCTTTAGGCGAGACGGTTGCTCCTACATCATCTTTCTCCTTCACTAACTCCGCTAATATCGTCGATATTACCCATTTCTGAACTTTTATTAGAGCAAATTTTTTTCTTCCTTATATCAGCGAAATGTTAAAATTGTCTTTTCTTCTTTTGCATGATGAAATTCTTGCCAAAAACCAAGAAAAACAGATGTAAAGAAGAGTGAAAATCAGAGGTCAAACTCAGACGTGTACTCTTTATGAGGTTTTTGGCTAGGACTGAATTCTGAAGGGTGTAATTACCATATAATACTTTGTCTTTTGACACATGGAATCTATGCAGATGCCATTGCTCAGAATTTATTTTATATTAGAATTAATAATTATCAAAATTTTTGATAACAGAAGAAATACTTTATTTTCTTGTAGGGAACAATGTTTTTGGTTTATTTAGTTACTTTTATTAATTACCCTGTAACTAAGTTACTTTTATTAATTACCCTGTAACTATGAAAGTATAAGGAATTTTGACAAAATATTTCATATACGCATTTTCCATTGTCATGCAAAGCTCAGTGAAATTTTTTCAGGGTTTTGTGTTCTTCCTCTACCCCCATATATTGGGATACCGGCGGGCCCCTTAAGGTCCCACTACTGTATCGACAATATGTGTACCTACAAATAACAAGTACAGTGATACCTCTACCATAAGATCTTAATTTGTTCCAGAAACTACTTCGTATGTTAAAACGATCGTATGTTGGAGCAAATATTCCCATAAGAATACATGGTAATTGATTTAATTCGTTCCTCAGCCTAAAAACCCATAATAAATCCTTAATAAATAGCTACACATAATTATACGTGACATTAATACAATGCCTGTATAATAAATACATATTACAAACCAAAAAAAAGAACATAATAATGAAATAATAAATAAAAAACGGGTTGTAATGTAACACTTTACCTTAGCGACAGGCCAGCGCAGGTGTAGGGACTTCTACGCAGGAGGAAACGGAAGATCAGCGAGGAGGTAGGGACGGTGACTTTGTACAATAACGTGTACGATAACTAACACTAACTTACACTACTACGTAAACTGTAACTTAACTTAGCTTAATTTTTTTTTTCATTTTTATAATTTTATATTTTTTTTTACATTTTTTCTTTTCTTATTTTTAATTTTCATCACTTTCACTCGATTCGGTCTTCCTTTTCTTTGCTTCACTTTCTTTCTTTTCATCATGATCACTGATTTAATGGCTGACTTCTGCTTTATGATTGTCGAGATCGTCGACATATTCTAGCCATATTGTTTAGCGAGATCGCTAACACGTACACCTCGCTCATGCTTTTCTATGATTTCCTGCTTTAATTCTAATGAAAACATAGACTTCCTCTTTTTCTCACCACTGCTACTACTTCCTGAACCGAAACTAAGCTTTTTAGGACCCATGATTATGGAACACAGAAAACAACACGTGAAAAGGCAAGATAAAAAACTGTTAAAACTGAGCGAATAGAGAACAACCACACGATGCGCACGCGATGAGAGGACTGATCAAGGTGACGCTCGATTGGCGTCCCTCCGATGTGCTGTCGTCTAGCGGCGTCAACAACAAACTACGCTGCACGCTTTCGAGAAAATTCCACGGGTAAGCGTATTGTTTGCGTCGTATGTTGGAGCAACACTTCGTATGTTGAGACAGAAATTTGGTCGAATTTTACTTCGTATGTTGGAAAATTCGTATGTTGGGACAATCGTATGTAGAGGTATCACTGTACTGTAGTTAGGTTTCATTGTATGACCCCCCCCAATTTTAGCCCATGAAAAGGGATTTTATATAACTCCATTCTCATGCCAGTCCTTTTTTTGAGAAACCAAATTACAATAGAATAACCTCCGTTACTCCATTTCTTTAGTCCATCTTCTAGTTCAATAGGTTATAAAATGAAAGAAAATGATGAAAGTAACATTTATAATCATTGCATAAACCCATACAGCCACAGTATCAACCAAATAAAAACCAGCTGTTTTGCCATGAACAGTCAAATCAGATAACAGTTGTTTAGCGCATATTTTATTCATTGTACGATAGTAAAAAATTCCCATAGTTTTTACAAAATTAAGTAGCATAAGTGACATTTTTTTTTTATGCTGTACCCTTATTTGCTATGGAGAAAAAATGAAGAAAATATACTTCCAAATAATACACAAGATATAGCTGTAGGCAATAAAACAATGTTCATAGCTGCTGTTCTGTTTGGAATCAGGGAAAGCTCTATCCAATGTAAATGCTGAATACAGAAGATGGTGTTACAAACTGACTGAAAACCAAAAAAAAATGTTTAGTTATAACACAGTACAGTAATACCTTGAGATATGAGCTTAATGCGTTCCGGGACCCAAGCTCGTATGTCAATTCGCTCGTAACTCGGATCAATTTTTTCCCATATAAAATAACTAAAACAAAATTAATCCGTTCCCACCCTCTAAAAAAACACCTAAAAACAGTATACGTATTACATTGGAAAAACATGTTTTTAATTGTTCTAATTCACAACCTACGCCCCCAAAATAACAAATACCTATGTACTGGTTATGATCCTCAATAAAATGTGACATTATTATGTAGTTCTTACCTTCGAGACAGACGGTAGCGGCTAATGGTGGTGTGTGCGGAGAAGGAGGGAGAGAGACTTTACAGCAACACATTTGGTACGCTACACTTTTGTAACACTATGTAACATAACTTAAACTTTAATTTTAACTTAAATGAAATTAGCTTACTGTACTCACATTCAAAAATAAATGTTAATCTTACGTTACACTAAACGTAATTCTAATTTTGTTTTCATTTTCATTCTTTTACTATTCTTCTTCCGGCTGGCTCTTTTTGCCTCGCTTTTTGACTCGCTTTCACCTTCGCTTTTTGCCGGCCTTTTTAAAAGGAACCTATCTAGGGATGTTTGCTTTTGTCTCCCCTTCCATATGTTACGAAAATGACATACGCAAGTGTCGTCACTAAAGGCTAACGCGCGACCACAAGCCAACCTGTCCGGGTGCCTCTTTTCCATAAAATCAGAAAACTCCTGCCACTTCGCTAACATGTCTCTGATTTCCGTCATAGAAAGGCGGCCCTCATCTTCCACCTCCTCCTCGCTACTGAGCTCCTGCAATACCTCCTAATGTTGCATCTTCTGGAGCTCAATCAATTCCTGTGTCGTGAGCTCTTGATGCTCCTCGACAAGGGTGTTCACGTCTGCCTCATCTACCTCCAGCCCCATGGACTTTCCAAGAGACACGATTTCATCTACCACAATAGGTTCGGGGTCATCAGGGTCTGGCGTAACGAACCCTTCAAAGTCCCTCTCAGCGATGGAAGCTGGGCACAATTTCTTCCACGCTGAATTAAGAGTTCTTCGTGTGACACCCTGCCATGCATCGTCAATAATTTTTAAGCAATGGACAATATTGAAATGTTCCTTCGAAAATTCTCGAAGGGTGAGATTGGCGTTGTCTGTGATATTGAAGCATTTCTTGAACAAATGCTCTATGTACAGTTTTTTAAAGTTGGAAATTACTTGTTGGTCCATGGGCTGGAGGAGTGGCGTGGTGTTGGGCGGGAGATAAAGGACCTTGATGAACCTGTACTCATCAAGACTGTTCTCTTCGAGACCAGGAGGGTGACCAGGGGCATTGTCGAGGACCAGGAGACATTTCATTGGCAGGCTTTTCTTGGCCAAATATTTTTTGACTACCGGACCAAAGCACAGATTAACCCATTCTGTGAAGAAATGCCACGTAACCCAAGCCTTAGCATTAGCGCGCCACTTCACTTGCAGTTGTTCTTTCAAGATCCTTTGGCTCTTGAAAGCACGTGGGTTTTCTGAGTGGTACACCAACAGTGGCTTGACCTTACAGTCACCGCTGGTATTGGCACGCAAGGCTAGAGTTAACCGGTCCTTCATGGGTTTATGGCCCGGTAGTCTCTTCTCTTCTGCCGTGATGAATGTCCTCCTGGGCATCTTCCAGAAAAGGCCAGTTTCATCACAGTTGAACATTTGTTGGGGGATGTATCCTTGTTCTGTAATAACTGAGGCTAAGGTTTTGACGAAGTCCTCACGGCTTTCGAGTCTGAACTTGCTGCTTCCCCATGCTTCACAACCGAGTGTATCCCCGTCCGTTTTTTTAAATTATCTAACCAGCCACGACTGGCTTTGAAGGTTTCCGCTGGCGTCGAAGTCTCCCCTCTCTCAGCTGTGTGCTTTCAAGTCATTGTAGGTTCTGCTGGCCTTTTCACAGATGATAAGTCTCTGTCACGCTATCTCCCACCAACTGTTTCTCCTTTATCCATATTAAAAGAAGCCTCTCCATCTTGTCATGGATATCACTGCGCAGCTTAGAAAGGATGGTTAGCCTTTGGAAGACTTGGTGCTCTTTGTAGCATCCTTCTGCTTGAGGATGGTACATATTGTTGATGTACTCCTCTAATATTGGTGAGCCAGCTCAGTCACTCGTACACCACTCATGTTTTTCGATTATTTCATGCTTCATCTCGATTGTCATCATACGCTTTTTATTTTCACTACCCTTGTTTGCTGTCGCTTGCTTTGGACCCATTGCTTATTCACTTAATTCTGTACTGATTAACGCAAAAAACACGTAAAAAATGCACTATGGCCGATGCTCGGAGATAACTTTACGCGACGGAGATCCGACGAAAGAGCGAGGGATGCTGTCCTGATGAGCAGCCTCTTGCACACTTGGCCACCTACCGGCCGCATAGGTAAACTCTTTTTGAAAGGAGAGAAAAATTTTTACCCTTTCTTTTTTTTATCTCTGGATTTTCCACGGTAGAGAGAGAGAAGATGGCCGACCCTTCCCTCAGTGTACGGAAGTGTGTTAAAGGCTTTTAGTTTTTAGTAATTATTTTATCACTTTATAAATTATTGTTGATATTTATAGATTTACCTTTATATTTTTATATCTCACCCGCCTTTATTAGGCCTCTTCGATTCTCTTTCCATTTATACTAAACACCGAGATAAATTTTATATTTCTGGGCTCGAACCTGTGCCGCCCAGTGAATAAGCTCCATTTAGCACTTATTCTTAGGTAATTTACTGCTAAATATACCAGAGAAAAAATGTAAAGGAGTGCTAGGTTAACTAGCTCGCTCACCTATTGGTGTCGGTATAAAATTGGGCGTATATTCCAGAGGTCCCGCACTATTTAGATTAATCCACGACAGAGAACCCCAATAGAGGAGAGCCGTTCAACCTCACTCGGTACTACTACAATGCATCCGCTCAGAACCCAACTCCTTTTAGCACGACTTGTGCAGTAACCCGCATTTTTCTAGTGCTCTCGATTTTTGGATATTTTCTAGTGAATTATGGCTTCTTCGTCGGTTTCTCTGGAGACACCGTCTAAGTTAAGTACCAAGCTGGGTTTTACTGTGTTTTGAGCAACCTAGATTGTTTAATATTTATATTATAGGAGTTTATTCTCTTCGTTCATACCGATCTTGCTTGATTTCACTACAGTTGGTACTCCTGTTTTTGAGAGCTTTTAATTTTCACTTGCGGTGTTACTATGTGTATTATTTTTATTATCAAATATTATTTGTTATTGTGAATATTCATTATTTAGCGTTTAGAATCCTCGTGGTTCAATTTTTGGGCCGATATCATTTACGTATCGCTATGGCTGCCGACCGTGCTAAGGCGGCAATGTTATTTTAGCCATCAGGTGTGTCTTTTGTGATTTAATTATTTATGTTGCATGCCTTGCCCAAAAATTTTCTATGTGTTTATTCATATATTTAACGCTATTATTATTATTATAATGAATATTTGTGCCATTACTCCGTTTGATCTGTCTGGTTGGGGATCGTCAGTTGGTAGCCCTGCTGCCTCGTATCACGTGATCCTCCCCCACGCTCCCCCTCTAGCTAGGTGGGAGGCTAGGCTTCTCCCCCCTCCACTAAGGGACCGTTGCCTTCCCTCCTTTTAGAGGGGGTAGTTAAGTGTTTATGGACTTTGTCCTCCGGGTGGCCCGGCGGTTTCGTCTCTGTCTAGTCTGGTTGGCCACCGGTCAACAGAGTTGGATCCCGGTGCACCTTATTTTATATTCACTTTTCATTCTGGCTTATGTTATACGAAACCCTCCGGGTTCGATTGGCAGTTCTTAGTTACAGTTCCGCCCCCCTATTATTTTATAACATTTCCTATGATGATTATATATGACAGATCACTACCCCGGAGTCCCTAAAGGAATTGGTATTGAATATACCTTTATTTCCCGGCCCGGGGTCTACCCCACCCCGGGAAATCAGACACTATGTGTCTTAATTCCTTGTTATTGCATCCTTTTTTATGCTCCCGGCTTGACCGGAATGGATGGCTATACTTTAGTTTCAAGTTAGACTTATGTTTAGGCCCGGGACCTCCGGTCCCGCCCCTATGTAAGACTATTACAGTTAAGCTCTAACCTTGCGTTAGACCTATGTTAGGCCCGGGTCCTCCGGACCCGCCCCTATTTAAAAAAAAAAAAAAAAAAGTACAGTTAAGCTCTAATCTTGTGTTAGACCTATGTTAGGCCCGGGTCCTCCGGACCCGCCCCTACTTAAAGACTAGTACAGTTAAGCTCTAATCTTGTGTTAGACCTATGTTAGGCCCGGGTCCTCCGGACCCGCCCCTACTTAAAAGAATAGTACAGTTAAGCTCTATTCTTGTGTTAGACCTATGTTAGGCCACTTAAAGAATAGTACAGTTAAGCTCTAATCTTGTGTTAGACCTATGTTAGGCCCGGGTCCTCCAGACCCGCCCCTACTTAAGAGAATTACAGTTTCTCATATACTATTCTTTTTACAGATGGTGCATTGTCTGACGCCGGCCTGTGCAGCTGTTCTGCACCAGCCTTGTGGCCACTCCGTCTGCCGATCTCACGCCCCTTGTGGGGTTCAACTGGAAGACGTTGTTGTATGGCACCCGGATAACTGTGTGATTTGCTTCGACCTCATCACTACCCTTGGATCTGACTCGGTGAGTCCCGTTGGCTATATTGCCTTCTTATTTTATTTACTATTAGTAAGATATCTATGGTCTTGAAGGACCATTGGGAGTCTCCCTTTTATAATTCCCACTATTATTTCAGGCATCCCCGGAGCAAAAGTCTGCGGCTCGGGCCACACTGAAGGTGTGGGTTGGTGGGTTTGCCCGGAATGTAAAGTCTAAGCGGCCGTACGTCCTATCTGAGGACTACTGCACCATGGTTTACCCCAACGCCAAGTCTTCAGCTGCTGTGGCTAGGCATGTGGCAGCTCCCATCATTGCCCACATTGATGCCACTATAACGGGTCTCATCCATCCAGAGCAAGATCCATCGGACGCCCCCGGAGGTCTGGAGGACAATGTTGCCTCCATGAACCTGGACGTCGAACCAATGTTGCTAGACGAGCCGGATACAGGTAGGGTGGTAAGTGAGGCAGGTGTGTCCGGCGCTGAGATTCCTATCCTCAGCCCCGCTCTTTCTTCTTCTTCTGATCGCTCTTCCTTTCTTGGATTTTCTGGGGACCGTGATTCGTCTCAACGTTCATACCCGGTTCCCCCTAAGGATAAGTCTACTTCAAGGACCTTACCCAAAGCTCGCAAGCCTCACAAGACTTCTCATGGCTCTAAACATGGTACGAACCCGTCTTCAAAGACCTCTGGTTCCTCCTCTAAGTCTCACGACCCGGGAGTTCCTTCCGCCCCTCCTGCTGCTAGCCCGGGCCTTTCCGAATCAGCTATGCTTCGCATCGTGTCGGAGATGCAGGCAAAGTTGGTTTCGGAGATGCAGTCGAGGATGGACACGATGTTCTCTAACTTCGGTCAGAGAATTGGGGCTTTAGAGCAAGGAGCTCCGGAGAGAGTCCAAAGCTCTCTCATACCGGATGCCTCTAAGCTCCCGCCGTTTGCCAAGAACAACCCCTGGCGGATGGCTCTTCATTCCCCGTTCTCAGACGGAATGTTGACTCTGGAGGGCCTTGGCACTCGTCCTCTAGAGGACTTTGAATTCTTTCCTCCGGGTCTGGCATTTCCATTTCATGGTTATGCCAGACTTACCGAGGAAGCTTTAGTCCGATTAGACAAGGTCCCCAAAGAGACGGTCATCTTCCCGAAGGAGCAAGCCCAATCTGTTTGGGCCAGATTTTTGAATGACATCGGCTGCACTAACACCATGCTGACGCCTTATAAAAGCTCCTTTACGATGTTCTTAATGGACAAGACCACCTTGACTCCATGCGTCAATAAGGTGGCAGAGCTTGCCTTTCAATATGCTCTGGAGGAGAAGCCCTTGCCTCCCATCCGAGAGGTGGATCCAATCTCCCTCCTTCTTCCCTCAGGTATTGAGTGTTGGGACAACGTCCATACCACCTTTACCTCCGGCAAGCTTGCAGCAGACTGTGCCTCAGTCTTGTTTAGTGAGAAGCTTCCCCGTCTCCCGGAATCCCTCATTAAACAGGAATATGATTCCCGCCTACGTGTGGGCCGTACTCTAAACCTGGCCACATCCACGGAGTCGATAGCCTTGACTTACGATACGGAGAGTATTTTTAAGTCTCTCAACAAGGCTACGTTACAGTCTTTATATTATGACTTGTATGACTTCGCTACTGCTAAACGCAGATGTCGCAAGCATGTTCTAGCTGAGGCGACGATTAGGCATGAACCTAATAAACTCATCCGGTCCTCCTGTTGGGGTTCAAATCTCTTCCCCGAGGATCTCGTAGAGGAAGTCTTGGCGGAGGCCACTAGGGTTAATCAGAGCCTTAAAGCCCGTTGGGGTTTGACCCCTAAACGCAAGTATGACCCCGCAAATTATCAAGCCCGGGGTAGGAAGAAGCTTAGACCATATACCTCCACCCAGTTCAGGCAACAACAGAGTGCTTCATCCAACTTCCGGCTGCCTCTTCCTCCATCTTCTGTTGCCCCTGCACAGCCTTCCACCTCTCGGGCTCCTTCGGATGACTATGTCACCGTTCTGCTACCTAAGAGCCAGCTTTCTGGTGCCTCCGCCACTTCCCCTGCCTTTAACCAGTCCTACGAGGCTCATAGCTCTTCCCAGAGTTATGGTAGAGGTAGAGGCTACCACCGTGGCTCTAACCAGAACAAAGGCAGGGGAAGAGCCTTTCGCAGAGGAAAGAACTTCCGAGGCGGACGTGGAGGCAACTCCTCAAACCAATACTGAGGTACAGCAGGTAGGGGGGAGGCTCTATGCCTTCCGCAACAAATGGAGGTTCAGTCCCTGGGCGTTCAGTATCATCTCCAAGGGACTAGGGTGGAGTTGGATTCAAGGACCTCCTCCTCCGAACAAATTTCGTCAACATTCCACTCCGGACCTGGTCGAATTTGTCCAGGATCTTTTACAAAAGAACGCCATACAAGAAACGAAACATCTGAAGTTTCAAGGTCGGCTGTTCAGTGTCCCAAAGAAGGATTCAGACAAGAGAAGAGTGATTCTAGATCTATCCCTTCTCAACTTGTCCATTCAATGCGACAAGTTTCGAATGCTTACCGTCTCGCAGGTGCGGACCTTACTTCCCCGTGGGGCCGTCACCACCTCTATCGATCTTACAGACGCCTACTATCACGTCCCGATAGCGAGACACTTCCGTCCGTACCTAGGCTTTCGCTTAGGGGACAAAAGTTACTCCTTCAAGGTGATGCCTTTCGGGCTCAACATTGCCCCAAGGATCTTCACAAAGCTAGCAGAAGTCGCTGTTCAGGAACTCAGGAATCAAGGGATTCAAGTAGTAGCCTATCTGGACGACTGGCTCATTTGGTCAGACACCTCCCAAAATTGCCTAAAAGCCACTCACAAAGTCATCCATTATCTTCAATCTCTAGGCTTCCAGATCAACTTCAAGAAGTCCCGTCTTCTTCCAAAATCGAAGTTCCAATGGCTCGGCCTGCAATGGGATCTTATATCTCATACTCTGTGTCTTCCCAGACCCAAGAGGTTAGAGATTGCAAGGAACACCAAACGCTTTCTCAAAGACAAAGTAAGTTCCAGACGACTCCAAGAGAAGATTCTGGGGTCCCTTCAGTTTGCCTCAGTGACGGATCTTCTTCTGAAGGCAAAATTGAAAGATATCAATCGTGTCTGGCGTTCGAGGGCGAACCGGAAGCTCCGGGACAGGAAAGTCCGCCTTCCTCCCATTCTACGGGAAAGACTTCTTCCTTGGACAAGAGCAAACAGTCTGTCAAAGTCAGTTCCCCTTCGATTTCCGCCTCCGGAATTAATCATTCACACAGACGCATCCCTATCAGGTTGGGGTGGCTATTCTCAGCTCAAGAAAGTTCAAGGTCTTTGGACTCCCTTGTTCCGCCATTTTCACATCAATGTGCTAGAGGCCATGGCAGTTCTTCTAACCCTGAAACGTCTCGCTCTTCCCAAGAAACAACACCTTCGTCTGGTCCTCGACAGCGAAGTGGTGGTCCGCTGCCTCAACAGAGGCGGGTCAAAGTCAGGGCCTCTGAACCATGTTCTAGTAGCCATATTCTCCCTAGCAGCCTCGAACCGTTGGCATCTTTCAGCTGTCCACCTGGCGGGAGTCCGGAATGTAGTGGCAGACGCCCTGTCCCGGACCTCCCCTCTAGAATCGGAATGGTCACTCGATCTAAAGTCATTTCGGTGGATTCTCTCTCAGGTTCCCGGTCTCCAAGTGGACCTCTTCGCCACGGAATCCAACCACAAATTGAGAGTATATGTGGCTCCCAATCTAGACCCTCAGGCTTACGCCACAGACGCCATGTCACAGAATTGGGACAACTGGGAAAAGATTTATCTCTTTCCCCCGGTGAATCTTTTGCTGAAAGTTCTAGACAAACTGAGATCCTTCAAGGGACAAGTAGCCTTGGTCGCACCCAACTGGCCCAAGAGCAACTGGTATCCTCTCCTGCGGGAGTTGAGATTATACCCTCACCCGATACCCAATCCGGTTCTGTCTCAGATAGTACAAACACGCGTTGTGTACGCTTTCTCAAACATTCAGAGCGCCCTAACTTTATGGACTTTATGAAGTTTGCGGCTATGCATGGTGCCAATATTGATCCTCAAAACACCTTGTTCCTAGAATCGGATAAACGGGATTCCACCATCCGTCAGTATGACTCTGCAGTTAAAAAGTTGGCAAAATTTTTAATAGACTCAGACGTGAACTGTATGAACTTGAACCTTACAGTCACTTTCTTTAGATCTTTATTAGAATCAGGTCTGGCAGCCAATACTATCACCACTATTAAATCGGCTCTGAAAAAGATCTTCCTAGTGGGTTTTAACATAGACTTAACCGACTCTTTGTTAGCTTCAATTCCGAAAGCTTGTGCCAGACTGAAACCGGTTACTCGTCCTACCCCGGTGACCTGGTTCCTTAATGACGTACTCAAATTGGCTTCTGATACCATTAACAGTTCTTGTGGTTACATGCCCCTTCTCAGGAAAACACTTTTCCTAGTGAGCTTGGCTTCTGGGGCAAGAATTTCTGAATTGGCAGCCTTGTCGAGAGACCCGGGTTATATTGACTTTCTGCCTTCAGGAGAGGTCCTTCTTTCTCCTAACAAATTCTTTTTGGCTAAGAATGAAGACCCTCAAAACAGATGGACCTCCTGGAAAATTGTTCCCCTCATGCAAGATCCGTCGCTGTGCCCTGTCACTACTCTTAGGTCTTATCTATCCCGGACCTCCTCTAACTCCTCGGGGCCTCTATTCGTTAGAGAACAAGGCGATACCATTACTATTAAAGGGATCAGGCAACAAATTTTGTATTTTATTAAACAAGCTAACCCTGACTCTTTTCCTCTTGCACATGATATCAGGGCGGTTGCCACCTCGGTGAACTTCTTTCACCACATGAATTTTACAGACCTTTCCAGGTATACAGGGTGGAAATCACCGTCAGTGTTCAAGAAACACTACCTTAAACATTTGGAAGCCCTAAAATTTTCTACAGTAGCCGCAGAGAGCGTAGTTACTCACGAGTAACTCACAGGTTAATGCCTTGACTCTTTATCTCTCCCTCTTACCTGCCTCATTTATACCCTATTGTATTCGTTGGTCTCGCACCTGAATACTGTTATTATATTTGTAAATTTTATGCTCTTGAGTATCTGTATATATTATCACTCACGGCATTATTATACCTACCTTATTGGATTTATGTTCATATTTAAGATACCCTTATAATTGTTTTTTGGTACTCATCTCTGATTAAAGCATCCTGTTTTTCTCTTACGCTTATGTTTTTTCCTTTATTTTGCAAGTTTGGTGACATTTTTCTCTTGTATAGATTCACTGGGCGGCACAGGTTCGAGCCCAGAAAAGGGATTTTGACGTAGGAAAAATCTATTTCTGGGCGAAGGACCTGTGCCGCCCAGTGAACCCTCCCAGCTCCTCTCCCTTGGAGTCCCCAAACTTTGGGTGCTAAGGAGTTGGGTTCTGAGCGGATGCATTGTAGTAGTACCGAGTGAGGTGGAACGGCTCTCCTCTATTGGGGTTCTCTGTCGTGGATTAATCTAAATAGTGCGGGACCTCTGGAATATACGCCCAATTTTATACCGACACCAATAGGTGAGCGAGCTAGTTAACCTAGCACTCCTTTACATTTTTTCTCTGGTATATTTAGCAGTAAATTACCTAAGAATAAGTGCTAAATGGAGCTTATTCACTGGGCGGCACAGGTCCTTCGCCCAGAAATAGATTTTTCCTACGTCAAAATCCCTTTTTTATAAGCGACCTATGCCTATCCTTTGTAGGCGGTACTGACTTGGAAAACGAAGTTAAGCAACGTTGAGCCCTTTCAACTTTCATATTTTATATTTTTATAGATTGATGGGATTAATATTTTTAGAAAATATTTTAGGTGATTTTTTGTCTTTTAAAATTTATTCTTTGAATAGTCTTCGTTCTGTTTTCTAAGATGAACTAGCGTTTTAAGTTTATTTATGCTACGCAGTTTGCACTTTATCGTTATGATAGAGAAAGAGAATCACGGTGTCACTTTGCAGAAGAGTTAATCGATTTTGACATTTAGTTCATTCTTCTTACAAACTGAAGTTTTTTAAATACTTATTAAAAGGAACATGTTATTTTGCAATTTCTTAGTCCTTTTAGTATTTTTCTTTAGTCAAATAACCTTTTATTGATGAAGAGTGAATGAGCCAATACTCTCGTGACAAGAACCGAGTGTCAGTGAAGAGAGAGAGAACGATCCAAATCTTTGTTCTCATCCCAAGTCTCTATACAAGGAGTTTGGGAGCGAGTATCGTTGTTCTTCTCGATTCAGATATTTACTCTCGTCCTAAGTCTCTGAACAGGGAGAGAGAGAGAGAGAGGATAAAACGTAGTCCTTCGCGTTCTAGTTTTTGTTCTCATCCCAAGGCACTGTACAGTGAGAGAAAGAGAGAAAATGTAGTCCTTAGTGATCTAGTTTTTTAGTCTCCTCCCAAGTCACTGATCATTTTAAACTTTACATATTTCACTTTTATTATATATATGTATATGTTTATTAATTTTTGCATGTGTGATACATTATGTACTAATGAGCTTACATTATACGACATGTTCTGCAATTCTAAACTTTTGATTTAAGGGAGAATTGCTTGCTTCAGATAGAAATCAGCTTTATTCATGTCTAATGGGAAATTATTAAAAAATGCGAGTGTCAGTGAAAAAAGTGCGAAAAACATGTTCAGTGTTGCGGAGGGTTCGTCTGTTCGTCTTGTCGTTCACCCAGTCCGAGACCTCTTTCAAGCTCCCCAACCCCTGGGAGAAGGAATGTCACAAGACCAAAGGGAACGAGAGGTGTTAAACCACGAACAGACGTTTTCCCTCACGAGTTATTATCAGTGTTGCAAAGGGTTCGTCTGTACGTTCTTGCCGTTCACCCAGTCATAGACCTCTTTCAAGCTCCCCAACCCCTGGGAGAAGGAATGTCAAAGAGATCAAAGGGAACGATAGGTTTTATACAACGAACAGACGTTCCCTCACAAGTTGCGGTTGACGTTTCTCGTAACGTTCGCCCTTAGCTTGAGAGAGGTGAGACTAAGTTCTCCTCACCCTCCGAAGACTTTACCGTCATATCAAAATCCTAGAACAAAATGTATGTCCTGGCTGCAGTCATTGGAGCAGTTCAGAACGTCTACTTTCAACGGAGTAAGACTCACCTGCCAAACGTTACTTTATAACGTCTGGTTTTGTTGCCCCGGAACCCCGGTACAGGGTCTTGGTTCTTTATTTTCGTCTGGAGTTTTCAGTCGTAATGTGAGTGCTGCTCCCATTTTCCTTACTGACGTTTTGGATCGAAGGTTGCCTAGTCACGTTCTGATCCTTGTGTGTAATTTTTAATTTACTGCAGATTATGCAGTCGAAACTATCGACGTTAATGCAGTCATAGTCGAACGTCAGTCTTTACAGTCAGCAGTAGCGTCGAGCTGCAGTCAATGCAGTCACGACTTGACTTCGAGCTGCAGTCACTGCAGTCACGACGTGACGTTGGATTTCAGACACTGCAGTCACGACGTGACGTTGGGCGTCAGACACTGCAGTCACTGCAGTCATGAAGTGACTTTGGAAGTCAGACACTGCAGTCATTAAGTGACTTCAACCTGCAGTCATTGCAGTCACAGTCACTGCAGTCACAAAGTCGATGCAGTCATAACGTGACGTCGAACTTAAGACACCGCAGTCACAACTTGACGTCGATGTCAGTCGATGCAGTCACGACGTGACGTCGTTCTTCAACCTCTACCTGTTCTTCATCGACAGGTTAATGATAGTTGTCAAGCTTTTCCATCGCGACTTCTTAATGGCTCTCAACCTAATAGAGACATAGACTAACAGTTGAAGTTATTCTGAGGAGGAAGAGGATATTTCCTATTTCCAGCTGTACCTTTGGGTATCTTCTCTGAAGTAGAGGAACATAGATCTGCCTAACAGTCTTTATATCTTAATAAGATCATGACTGTTTTTAAGGAAGTTTTTCCTTCGCTTTTTGTTCCTGCTGCTCCCCGCTTGCCTCCTTCAGAATTCATTTAGGGTTGGCTGCCTCAGCTCCCTCTTTTACTAATTCGTGCTCTCTCGGTATTCTAAGAGAGTTTTTTTACGTTTGCTGAGAGAATGGTTGAAGACGATAAGAAGTCTTACTATGTCAATCTTTTGCCTTCCCTCCAACCGGTTGGAAGATCTTTTGGCAGGCTTAGGATGGAACAGGAGCAGACCAATGGTCTGTCCTCTTGTTGAAGGAAGGGTACATTGTACCTTTTGTAAAGAAACCTCCTCTTGTCCAAAAGCCGATAGATCTCTCTCTCCTGTTAACGAGAGGAAACAAGGAGACAAGCTTTACACCTACAAGTGTCTCTCTTGTTGGAGAAGGGAATTGTGGTGAAGTTTTTCTAAACCTTCAGTCTCTAAGCTTTTATAACCTCCTCTGCCTATTTCCAAAGAACTCAGGAGGTTGGAGACCAGTGCTGGATGTGAGCACGCTCAATGGTTTATTCTGAAAACAAAGTTCTCTTGGGAAGCTTCCAAGTCTGTGCTTGCAGCAGTAATGGAAAGCGATTGGATGTCCTCACTCGATTCCAGGACGCTTACTTCCATATCCCTATACATCCGACCTTCCAACTATATCTAAGGATCGTGTATGGGAAGGAAGTTTTCCAATTTCGAGTTCTGTACTTCGGTCTCAGCACTGCTCTTCTTGTGTTAACGAAGCTCATGCGGTACGTGGCAAGCTTCCTGCACTCGACAGGTGTAAGAGCCTTCTTTTACTTAGACGACTGGCTACTCAGGGCGTCATACTTCATTCACTGTCTGAAGGATCTCAGATGGAACTTGTCCCTAGCAGAGGACTTAGGTCTCCTTGTAACTTGGAGAAGTCTTTTGACCCCATCTGTAACTATTCTCTATTTTGAGGAAGGAGATACAGAGTCTAGTTATTCGGGCTTTTCCTTCACCATGAACACTCGAGAAAGTTTTCTTAAAAATGTATCTTTATCAAAAAGAAGCAGTTGGTCTTTAAGGATGTGGATGAGTCCACTGGGAACACACTCGTTTCTGGGGCAGTTTGTCTCCCTAAGAAGACTCAATCTTCGCCCTCTCCATTTTCACCCCAACCACTATTGGGACAGAGAAAAGAGCTTAGAAGAAGTGTCAATTACACTTCCAGAAATTATCATGACTTGCCTTAAATGGTGGCATTTCAGTCTCAGAATTCAGGAAGGTCTTTCTTTTGCCCACAAGAACACAGACTGTGTTGTTCTCAGACGCTTCGGACGCGGGGTGGGGAGCAACACTAGACACTCTAGGGTGCTCGGGCCTTTGGACCAAAGACCACGTAAAGTTTCATATCAACCAGAAGGAGATTCTAGCAGTTCTTTGGCCATGCAAAGTTTCAAAGACTGTTTCGAAACAAAGAGGTGCAGGTGAACGCAAACAACACCTCAGCGTTAGACTGCATCGCTAGGCAAGGCTGGACCCTCTCACAGTCCCTTTACTTAAATGCAAAGCATCTCCTACTTTGGATGAAGAAAAGAAACATCACCTTACTTACAAATTTTATTCAGGGAGAAAGGAACATTTTGACAATCTGCCTAGGCAGGAGAAGCCAAGTCATTCACACAGAATGGACTCTTCATCAGGAGGTGTACGAGAGACTATGGCGGATATGGGAACGTCCGTCCATAGAACTATTCGTAACCTCAATAACAAAGGGGCTTCCTTCTTACCGCTCTCCAGATCCAGAGGCAGTCCACGTCGATGCGTTCTTACTGGACTGGTCTCTCCTGGAGGTGTATACGTTTCCCCCATTCAAGATCATTTACAAAGGCCTACAGAAGTTCGCCTCTCACGAAGGGACCAAGTTGAGGTTGGTTGCTCCCCTCTGACCATCGAGAGAATGGTTCACCAAGGTACATCAGTGAATGGTGGACTTTCAAAGAAGACTGCCAAGGCGGTTGGATCTGCTCAATGAAGAGGTTCCATCAAAGCCTCCACACCCTTCTTCTATCTGCCTTCAGACTATCAAAGACACTCTAGAGCTCGAGGGTTTTTCAAAGGAGGCAGCTAGAGCAATTGCCAGACCAAGGAGATCCTCTACCATCAGGTTCTACCAGCGGTATTTCGAGATTGGTGCAAGACCACCTCCTTTTCCTCATCCTATACCTCTATAGCTCAAATCACTGTCTTCCTGCTACACCTTAGAAATGTACGCAACTTTTCTGCCTCTACCATTAAAGGTTACATGAGCATGTTAGCTGCAGTGTTCAGACACAGGGATCTAGACCTCTCGAGCAATGAAGTCCTTCAAGTCCTTCTCAAGTCTTTCGAGACTCCCAAGAAGCATGGGGTAATGACGCCAGCGTGGAACTTGGATGTGTCCTTGAATTTCTGATGTCTGAGAAATTTTGATCCTTTGCGCTTAACTTCTTTTAAAGATCTTACTCTGAAGACACTTTTCTTAGTGAGTCTTGCTGATGTAAAAGAGTTAGTGAGGTTCATGCCTTCAGTAAGAACGTCAGCTTCTGTACTGGTAAGGCAGTATACTCTTTTGCAGCTTGGTTTCTTAACCAAGAATGAGCATCCTTCCCATCCATGGCCTAAGTCTTTTGAGATCCCCAACCTGTCAGATGTGGTTGGTAACAAGATAGAGAGAGTCCTTTGACCTGTGAGAACACTTAAATTTTACATTGACAGAACCAAAAATTTGCGTGGTGAATCTGAGTCTTTGTTGTGTTTCGGTCAAAAAACCCTCCTTACCGTTGTCTAAGAATCCCTTATTGTATTTTTTCAGACTCTTCATTAGAGAGGTTCACGCTCACTGCAGTGAGACTGACCTTCGATTATTGAAAGTAAAGACTCATGAAGTCAGTGCTGTGACAACGTCAATGGCTTTTAAGCAAAATCGTTCCTTACGAAGCATTATGGACGCAACCTACGGGAACAGTAAATCTGTGTTCGCTTCACATTATTTAAAAAATGTCCAGACTCTTTATGAGGACTGCTACACGTTGGGACCATTCATAACAGCGAGTGCAGTAGTGGGTGAAGGTTCTACCACTACATTCCCTTAATCCCAATATCCTTTTTCTTCTCTTGAAACTTTTATTTTTTTGGGTTGTATGTGGAGACTAAGATAATCTTCCGCAATCTTTTTGATTTGGCGGGTGGTCAAACTTGTTTCTTGAGAGCGCCCAGATCAAGAGTATTGATGAGGTCCTGTTATAGGGGTGTTCACCCTAGATATAACAGCTCCTAGAGGTCTTTCAACACCCTGAGTGGATCGCTGGGCTTCATAAGGATAGCGGACTTATGAGAAAAGTTTCATAAAAGTCAGCTTCCTTATCAGGTACTATCCTTAAGTTTGTTTTATGTCAAAACTCTTGAGCTATACAGTGAGCCCTCGCTACTTCGCGGTTCGACCATCGCGGATTCACCACTTCGCGGATTTTTTTCATAACCCATATATATAAACATAGCAGGACTTATGAGAAAAGTTTCATAAAAGTCAGCTTCCTTATCAGGTACTATCCTTAAGTTTGTTTTATGTCAAAACTCTTGAGCTATACAGTGAGCCCTCGCTACTTCGCGGTTCGACCATCGCGGATTCACCACTTCGCGGATTTTTTTCATAACCCATATATATAAACATATCGCGGATTTTCCGGAAATTTCGAAAATACCGCGATATATGAAGACCCCAAATACGATATTTCGTTACCTGTAATTCCATTAATACTGTAATTAGTAATATCTGCTCTTACTGATGGTTCATTGCATTACATATGACATATAATTCAGTACAGAAAGAAATAAAACATGAAAAGAGAATGTGATCATACGATAATTCAGAGTACAGTACGTAGTAAAATTAAATCGAACATGAAACGCAAATCAGATGCAGTCATACCGTATTAGAATGGTGTAAGGCTGCTGATGGCTACTACTGTACTACAAATGTAATGGATGTACATCTTTTCCATGAATCTTTTGTATGTATACGTACGTAGTACTGCATCCAATAATATTCTTTGTTGCAAAAATCACATCTCGAATAAGCGTACGAGAGAGAGAGAGAGAGAGAGATTGACACATAGAATGAGAAATGAAACAAAAACAGTGATGAGAGAGAGAGAGATATCCAATAAAACACACAATAGGACAAGAAACAAAAACAGTGATGAGAGAGAGAGAGAGAGAGAGAGAGAGAGAGAGAGAGAGAGAGAGAGAGAGAGACATATCCTACAACAAAACAAGTGTAAAATAGCGTACGTAAAGCTGTACAGTACTGTATACGTAGGGTACCTTGTATTTGAATTGGTAACTACTGCGTAGCATATAAGACGGATTGTGATTGGTTCAAGCTCTGATAGATGACGAATCAGAACCCAAGTTTTGTAATCTAGCCTGTGATTGGTGTTTTGACCGCTTCTCCAACCTCCAGCATCTTTTCGCAGCCACTTCGTTTGCCGCTCTCTCGCCGTGTAGATGCTGCTATGTTATTGTGAACTTTAATCTGTGCTGTGCGTGACTGTTTCAAGTTGAACTTTTTGTTGAACTTTCTGTTTAACCCCTACTGTACAATGGCTCCCAAGCGTTCTGCTTCTGCTAAGGCTGGTAGTGAGCCTAAACGCCACCGAAAGATGATGACGATTGCTGAGAAGGTGACGCTTCTCGATAGAAGGCAGAAGTTACGCGGCCGCAGCCCGCCATTTTGGAGTGAACGAATCCACCGTTCGCTACATCAAGAAGGACGAGGCGAACATTAGAAAGATGGTTACCATCACCTTTAGCAGATCAGCGAACCGAGTCGTTACCACGCGTAATAAAACGATCGTACGCATGGAAGGTGCTTTAGCAGTGTGGATTGCCGACTGCCGGAAGAAGAACATAGCCTTGGATACGAACACCATCCGAACCAAGGCTTTGAGCTTGTATGAGAATTTTGCGGCAAAGGAACCTCAAGACGACGATGGCGACCATGCTGAAGAAGATGATGATGTAGATGAACCTCATCCAGAGACATCCACTGATTCCCAGCCTCAGAAACAACGTTTTTCCGCCAGCAAAGGATGGTTCGCGAAGTTTCAGAAACGCTTCGGCCTGAAAAGCGTTTCCCTGCATGGCGAGGCTGCTTCCGCTGACACTGCCGCTGCTGAAACTTACGCGAACGAGACTTTCAAGAACATTATCGCTGATGGTGGATACAAGCCGGAACAAGTGTTTAATATGGATGAGACCGGCTTGTTTTGGAAGAGAATGCCGTCGCGAACTTTCCTGTTCAAAGAAGAAGCCAAAGCCTCTGGCTTTAAAGCGTTCAAAGATCGCGTAACCCTCGTGATGTGTGGCAATGCTGCTGGATTTTTGCTAAAGCCGGGGCTTATTTACAAGTCGAAAAATCCTCGCGCTTTGAAAAATAAAAATAAGAATCTCCTTCCCGTGTACTGGATGCATAATCAAAAAGCATGGATTACGGAGATGCTGACCTCCAACTGGTTCCACCAGTGTTTTATCCCGCAAGTCAGCAAATATCTCGTAGAGAAGGGCTTGCCATTCAAGATCCTTCTCCTTATGGATAACGCTGGTGGACACGCAACTGACCTGTCGCATGAGGGCGTTCAGGTTGAGTTCCTGCCACCCAACACCACGTCATTAATTCAACCGATGGACCAGGGGGTTATCAGGGCGTTCAAGGCCCTCTACACGAAGAATACCTTGGCGGACCTCGTTGCGTGTGTGGATGCTGCCCAAGAAGATGAAGATGAAAATTTCAATTTGAAGGCATACTGGCGGAAGTACACAATAGCCACGTGCCTGCAGAACATTCAGAAGGCACTGCAAGAAATGAAACCTGCAACCGTTAATGCGAGCTGGAAGAAGTTGTGGCCCCAGATTGTTTACGACGACGAGGGATTTACACCGTCTGAAATTCAACACTCTGCAATACGCAAATCTGTGCAGTTGGCTGCGATAATTGGAGGTGACAGGTTTGGCGACATGACGACTGAAGACGTCGATGAGTTGTTGGACTGCCATTCCCAGCCGCTAACTGACGCAGACCTAGAAGACCTGACGAAATCGGCCAGTGAAACGCAGGAAGACACCCAAGAAAATGTCGAAGAAACGGGCTTAACATTAGAACGGCTTGCCAAGTTCTGCAACCATGTGAAGGAGGTGAAAGAAATGTCGCAAGAGTGGGACGAGGATATGGTTCGTTCTATGCAATTCTGCAACAAGATCGATGACATCATGACTACCTACAGGATGCTCTTCGAGCGAAAAAAGAAACAGCGGCAGCAACTTCCGATCACAATGTTCTTCCAGCCTCGCAAAAAAGAGCCAGTTCCTCCTGCTACTACGCCTTCGGAAGAAATTGAAGAAGTGTCCCAGGAAGAAGTTGTAGAGGTGTCCCAGGAATAGACACCTCCGTCTGAAGAGACGTAAAATACTATCATTGGCTCACAGTAGAAGACATCATCAGCTTCATCATCATCATTTCTACTGTGCAGCAAATTCATCGCCATCATCATTCAAGTTTTTCTTCAACTTCTTTCGTGGTGAGTACAGTAACAATCTTTATTTTTTACTTCAATATTCTAACATTTTAATATTTGTGCCTGTTTTAGTTTAGTATGCATTAAGTTAAAGGGAAGGTTTTAAAAGTCTGAATATACATGTTATAACCTATCATATTTTTTGTTTAAAATTTACATTTACTGTATGTACGTAAAACAACTCTCTCTCTCTCTCTCTCTCTCTCTCTCTCTCTCTCTCTCTCTCTCTCTCTCTCTCTCTCTCTCTCTCTCTCTCTCTCTCTCGTAAATTGTTTTCCTTCTTTGCTACGTATGTACTGTATGATTTTATATAGATACGGTAAATAATATTTGTAATAACATATTTTCTAAAAGCTTTTACTGTAATATTATTTATCACTTTCATCATGCGCGTTAAATGCCTTCGTTTGTTTACTGAGCGTGGTTGTTTACTGAGCGTACTTTATGACGCCATCGTTTCAGGCGGCGTCATAAAGAAAAACATTTCATTGGGAAGTCCTGAGAAAAATTAAGTAAAACATTGGTAATAACAAAATCAACATACTGTACTGAATAATCAATATAATCGATGCAAAAACTAACCTATACACAGATGTGTAAATGCGTTTGTTTCTTCATTATGATCAGAGATAAACGTAAGCAAAACATTGGTTGCCATTTTTTATCGTGCTTTTTGGCTTGTTTAGGAAACGCATGATATAAAATCGCCTTTAATATTTGTGCCTGTTTTAGTTTAGGGTACTGTAGTACATGCATTAAGTGTTCTGTACATTAAAGGATAGTTTGTTAACAGTACTACGAACAAGGGAAGGTTTTAAAAGTCTGAATATACATGTTAAATAAATACGTAAATATGGTGTCACTACTTCGCGGATTTTCACCTATCGCGGTCGGGTCTGGAACCTATCTACCGCGATAAACGAGGGCTCACTGTATTCCTTTAATGTTTAATGCTGGTCTCTTACCCTCCACCAACGGTGTGAATCAGCTACATATATATCCACCGGCTAAGTTAAATATTTGAAAATGATATTTTCATATTAAAATAAATGTTTGAATATACTTACGTGGTGGATATATATAATTAAATACCCCCCCATCCTCCCCTCTAGAGACCCTACGGGCTGAGAAAAACCGAACCTTGTGGGAATATGTTTAGTAACCTGCCTAGTGGTGGCGCTAGTGTACACCCAGCAACCTAACACGGTGATCGCCCGCGAGTTTTGAATCCTGTCGGGACGTCAGAGACGTTAGCTACATATATATCCACCGGTAAGTATATTCAAAAATTTATTTTGATATGAAAATATCATGTTTCGGCGATTTAGGTAACCGAGATCTCACCTCGCGCTAGGCTACCTAGCCCATGCACTTAAGTATACATTCATACATTATCCCCGTTTACCCTCGTGTATCGTTTTATCAATTCAACAGGATATAGTATATCTCCTAGAATTAATTATATAACTCGATACTCGTCTCCTGTGGAGATTTAAGGGTAATCCCTCCTTCCCTCTGAGTGCCGCCATAGGCGACAACCCTATCTTAGTCTTGCCATAGAGTAGTTCACTCAGGCTTCACTAGGCTAGTGTTTTCTGTCTCTCACCCTTGCCGGCGAGTATCCCGGCTTGGGTTTTTTCGACAGAACATCAGAGTATTCAGTCTTTCTGCCGTCGGCCGAGCAGCAGGGCGAGTAGTCACTCCCCTGCCGGCTTAGAGCTGTCGGCATAGGAGGCTAAACCTCCCTAGGCCGCACTTAGTGGTAGTATGATGCCGCCACCTTCTCCCCTGCGGTCTAGAAGAGTAGTTCTGTTTCGGCAGACCCTAGGGAGAAGAATAGATATTCTTCTACCGCCTAGGATGGCGCCGATACTGAAAACAAAGTTTCACCCTTGTGTGGAAGTGGCTGCAATCCTGCCACCTTTTTCTACACTTGATACAGGACCCTTTTCCCTGCCCCTCTCTGTCCTTTAGCGATGCCCTAGGTATCGCAATCCTATGGCCGTCGTCCTACAATCTTACCGCTTGCCGGGTAGATTGTGGTGCTGGCCGGACTCCTATTTAAGGAGCTGTATAGTCAGTCAGTCTTTCCCTTATGGACGCAAGGCTCCGGGAATGGTTGTGCCGGCTGTGACGGCTGCCGGTGGGAGACCCCTCTGCTGCTGAGTGTTCTTCAGTCTTCCCTTGGACTGCCATCCACATTCCTGAAACCGGCAGCAACCGGCAACAGATCTTGTGGCTGGCTGGAAGCTTGAATGATGTATTCTCCCCTTCCATTTGAACCCTCATTCTGGAGGAAGGCAGTAAGGTTATGTACTTACTGTACACCCTTACACCCTTATTTATTGTAAACATACATTTTAATAAGGCAGCCCTTCACTCCATGCTTTCTCTCTCTCTGTCAGCTAGTGCCGCCAGGTACTAACCCAGCCGGCAGCATGTCGGCTGGACCGGTGCCGTCAGGTACTTACTCAGTCAGCGGCATGCCGGCTGGACCAGTGCCATCAGGTACTACCCAGCCGGTGACATGCCGGCCGGACTGTGCCGCCAGGTGCTAGCCTAGCCAGCAAGATGCCGACTAAACTACTGTATATGATTATACAGTAGCCAGTATATTTGCAGTATAGTATATACTGCAGACAGAAAACTATAGTATATGTTATACAGTAGTTATTTTCCAACATACCTTGTGTATCCTTGCGCAGTCTATTGTTGAGACCAATCCTATATTGAAAGAAAAGAATTCCTTCAATACACTGATAGTTAATCAGTTAACAACTTGCCCCACAATATTAAAGAACTTAAGAAGGGTCAGTGTTAGTATACACTTATTCTATCCCTAGAGCTTAGAACCCTTCTCTTTGAGTTTGCCTGGATATGGAAACTCTATAACTTTAATTTTGGGGGAGGTCACAGCAATTGGCTGGACAGGAAACACAAGTATGTGTCTTTCCTATTTCCCTTCTAGCTTACTATTCTAAGCTATAATGGTTAAAATATTAATATTTTGCATAATCTGTTTTATCATGTGAGATAAACAACCGCATACTCATTTAATTTTCCTTTCTTTACAGGAGGAACCCCAGATGAAATACGATGTGATCTTCTGCAACCATAGCAGTAGGAACTTCTATGGTCACAAAGCGTGCAGGTCTCATGCCCCCTGCACCATCACTACCGAAACCCTGCGGTACTGGGACCCCCAAGACTGCAACATCTGCCGGATCTTGGTGACCGAAGGTTTCGACGACCCCAAGTCAACGGAGTCGAGGGATGCAGCATGTAAAAAGCTGCGCAAGTGGGTACAAGGGTTCCAGAAGAACTCTCCTGCACCGTACCTACCTAACGACAGGATGCGTAGCTTGCTGTTCCCGAAAGCGGGTAGTAAAGCTGTCGTGCCCCAAGCACGACCCGGACCTCCCTGCGTCCAGATTGCCATCGAGACAGATGTCAGTGAGGCGTTGCAAGGCATGGACATCCATCAGGAGGAAAGGATGTCTGAAGTGTCCACGGACACTGAAAAGGATCTACTAAAGGATGATCCCGAGGAGGAGTCTACTCTACCTCCGGAAGAAGATGATGATGTTGAGTCGGAGTCTCTTCCGTCTGTGCCGGCACCTGAGCCTTTACCCTCGACATCTTCAGCTTCTACCCCTCCATTGGACAACATGAGCCAGGTACTGGCCCATCTTACGGCCTTAATGGAGAACATTCGCAAGCAAGGCGAAGAAAGGGAAGCGAGACTCGAGAGAGAGCTCCGTGAAGCTCGACTCACCGCCTCCTGAGGGTCATACAATTGACCCAGAGTCCAAGACCGGAATCCTGCTCCGAAACCAATCCCTGGAGGTATGCAGACTTTATGCCGATTACTAATGGCAAACTCTACATCTCGGAGAAGATGGGAGCCGTGCCCTTAAATGACATCCAGTTCTGGCCAAGCTTTAATGCTTACCTAGAATGCTTCATTCGACTGAAGTAGGAGCCAGCGTCAAAAGAGGAGACAGAACCAAAGGAGGTCATGGTTTTCGACCCTGACAAGGCACAGGCTCTCTTATCGAGCAGTCTGAAGAAGGTGGGTTACACGAACTCAAAAGTGTCCGCCTTGAGCAAGAAGCACCCTACCTTTCTTGCTCCTGCTTCAATAGCCTTCCCCTTTATGTTGAAGTCTTTTAAAGCTGTTGCCAAGGCAGTGGAGACAGGCAAACCATGCCCTGCACTAGAGGAGTGTAGGCCTCTGTCATTAGCCCTGCCCATGGAGGATAAGGAATGGAAAGAAGTCCACCTAACCTTCTCAGTAGGGAAGTTGGATGCAGATATCGCGGGACGACAGTTCAGCGAGAATCTCCCGAAACTCTCAGACTTTCTCTTGCGCAGGGAGCAAGAGACGAAGGAGAGACTGGCGGCATCCTTATCCCTACAGAACTGCATCGAGATGTGTGGAGGTCTGAAAAGCACCCCAGACATGCTCATGGTCTTGGCCAAAATGCATATGGCCACCTTAGTAAAGGACCTGTACACCTTTATAAAGGCTAGGAGAGCCTGTAGAGAGTTCGTGTTTGCTGCAGCGACAGTAAAACACGAACCCAGGAAACTGATATCTTCCAATATCTGGGGTAAAGACCTCTTCCAAATGAAGTGGTCAAGGAGATAGTTGATAGAGCCGCCACAGAGAATAGGAACCTTCTTCAGAAGTGGGGCATCTCATCAAAGCGCAAGTCTTCCCAGGATGCGGGTCCCCAACCTAAGAGGAAGACCAAGAAGCCCAGACTACCCTCTCGGCCTGCCCAACAACATCCCACAATCACCGTGACCACAGTGCCCCAAGTGGTTGCTCAACCACAAACCACATTCCAAGTGGTGCCTTAGCAGCTGGTTGCCCAGTCACCAGCATTCAACCCAGGGTTTGAGAGGCAAACCACTACCTTTCGTCCCAAAGGTATAGGCTCTCGACGAGGCTCCTCAAGACACCCCTCACGAAGTAGGGGAGGACATGGTCAGGGAGGTAAACCCTCTGGACAATCGAAGCAATGAGATGCTTCAGGTAGGAGGGAGGCTCCAACACTTTCAAGATCGTTGGACCTTCGATCCCTGGGCCCACAGCCTAATCAAGAATGGACTAGGATGGAGATGGAGCAAGCTTCCACCATCATTTCCTCAATTCTTCCAGCACTCCACCCCCTCATTGGAAAAATATATCCTTGAACTCTTGAGCAAACGGGTTACAAGGAGAGCAAAGTCCATCAAATTCCAGGGAAGGTTGTTTTGTGTTCCCAGAAAAGACACAGACAAACTCAGAGTCATTCTGGACTTGTCGCCACTCAACAAGTTCAGGATGCTAACCCTTCAGCACATAAGGACCCTGTTGCCAAAAGGGGCGTACACAGTCTCAATAGACCTGGCAGATGCTTACTGGCATCTCTCAGTCAGCCGCCCCCTCTCCTCCTACCTAGGATTTAAGCTACAGAAGAAAATGTATGGCTTCAGAGCCATGCCTTTCGGACTAAACATAGCCCCAAGGATCTTCATGAAACTTGCAGACGCAGTCGTCCAACAACTACACCTAGAAGGTGTTCAGGTAGCAACGTACCTGGACGACTGGCTGGTGTGGGCAGCATCCAGGACGGCTTGTCTGCAAGCATCCAGGAAGGTGATCCAGTTCCTGGAACATCTAGGATTCAAGATCAACTTCAAGAAGTTTCGACTCTCTCCAGCTCAGGAGTTTCAATGGCTGGGAATCCATTGGAACTTGAAGTCACACCGTCTCTCCATTCCCCCAAGAAAGAGGAGAGAGATCGCGGGGTCTGTCAAGAGACTACTGAAATCCGACAGGATCTCAAGACGCCAACAGGAAAGAGTACTGGGCTCTCTCCAGTTTACAGCAGTAACAGACCCAGTGCTAAGAGCACAGTTGAAAGATGCGTCAGGAGTCTGGAGAAGATATGCATCAAACACTCGAAGAGATCTACAAAGACCGATACCGGCCTTACTGTGATCACTTCTCAAGCCGTGGTCGAAGGTCAAGAGCCTAACGAGGACCGTGCCCTTGCTACCACCTCTACCATCAGTAACCATCCATATGGATGCCTCGACGGAAGGATGGGGAGGTCACTCCCACCAAAGGAAAGTCCAAGGGACTTGGTTTTCCCTGTTCAAGACCTTCCACATCAATATTTTGGAGGCCATGGCAGTCCTCTTGTCATTGAAAAAACTCTCCCCTCGCAGATCAGCCCATATCAGGTTGATCTCGGACAGCGAAGTGATAGTTAAATGTCTGAATCGACAACTCGAGATCGCCCCACATCAACCATTTCATGTTAGCCATCTTTCGTTTATCAAAAAAGAAGAGATGGCACTTATCAGCAGTCCACCTACAAGGGTTCCGCAATGTGACGGCGGACGCTCTATCCAGGCTAAAGCCGATAGACAGAATGGTCCCTAGACGCAGACTCATTCTCCTTCATCTTGGAACAAGTCCCGGAACTGCAGATCGATCTCTTCGCGTTGAGCGACAACAAGAAAGTACCTTGGTATGTAGCCCCATACGAGGACCCTCTAGCGGAGGTGACGGACGCCATGTCCCTCGACTGGAACGAATGGACTAGGATTTACCTGTTCCCTCTGACCAATCTCCTTCTGAAGGTCCTCAACAAGCTGAGATCCTTCAAGGGAACAGCAACTCTAGTAGCCCCCAAGTGGCCCAAGAGCAACTGGTTCCCTCTGGTAATGAAACTGAAGCTGAGGCTGGTCCCTCTACCAAACCCTGCTCTATCTCAACTGGTTCAGAAGGCGACTGTCTTCGCTTCATCACAGAGAACCCAAAACCTTCATCTCATGATTTTCTCACCTTAGCGGTTAAGAAAAGATTTGGGATCTCAAAAAGCAGTATAGACTTCCTAGAAGAATACAAGTCAAAGTCAACTAGAAGACAATACAAATCGTCTTGGAAAAAGTGGGTTGCTTTTGTCAAAGCAAAAGACCCAAAGGAAGTCTCAATAGACTTCTGCCTGTCCTTCTTCATCCACCTTCATGAACAAGGCCAAGCTGCCAACACGATAACGACTTGTAAGTCAGTATTGACAAGACCTCTTCTACTGTATACGCTTTCCAAGTGGACCTGACGAACGAAATCTTTAACAAGATCCCGAAAGCATGCGCTAGACTTAGACCTGCAGCACCTCCGAAGCCCATTTCATGGTCTTTGGACAAAGTCTTACATTAGGCCTCAACCTTGAACAATGAAAATTGTTCTGTTAAGGATCTTACTCAAAAAGGGATTTTGACGAAGGAAAAATCTATTTCTGGGCGAGGAACCTGTGTCGCCCAGTGAAATGCTCCTTATAGCACCATTTCTAAGGCATAAATGCTGCTAAATATACCAGAGAAAAAAGATGCATGGAATGCCAGGAATAAACCCAGCTCGCACACTCTAATGAGTGTCGGTATAGTAACTGGGGCGTGTTAGAACCACAACCATAGGTCCCTCACCAGTTAGACCTCTCCTTTTTCAACATTCCCCGGAACTACGAGGTGCTGTTCTACATCCGACTACTGCCCTCTACTACGACTACCCTCCCTCCACCCCTACCCTTCCCCACGCTCACTCCCTCATTCCTTCCTAGCACCAGCGAGGTTCAGACGTGTTGTTTTCATTGCTCTGTGTTTTTATTATTTTTGAAGATGTCAGATGTTTTGGAGATCCCTGCTCCCAAGTTGAGTATTATAATTGTCTGTTTTGGGATTTTCAGGTAGCGACACACATTAATTTACTGTAATAATCTTGTTGATTTTTTTCTCAGCCGCTTTGTTTGACGCTCCCTTATGGGTATTTCAGTTCCTTACTTTTATGTGTATTCCCAAGCATTAGGACCAATTCTGTTATTATTTCACGGAGCGACACAGGTCGAGCCCAGAAAAGAGATTTTGACGAAGGAAAAATCTATTTCTGGGCGAGGAACCTGTTTCGCCCAGTGAACCCACCCCTCTCTTTTTCCCTCACCCTAGGCTGGTCCAAGCTTGGGGTGCTTGGAGGAATGAGGGAGGGAGCATGGGGAAGGGTAGGGGTGGGTGGATGGTAATCGTAGTAGAGGGCAGTAGCCGGATGTAGAACGGCACTTCGTAGTTCCGGGGGATATTGAAGAAGGAGAGGTCTAACTGGTGAGGGACCTATCCTGTTCGCTTTAGCCTCAGGGGCTAGAGTTAGTGAAATAGCCCTATCAAGAGATGAGGGCCATATTCAGTTCACAGAAGCGGGAGAACTGAATCTCTTTCCTGATCCTACCTTTCTCGCCAAGAATGAGCTACCCACTAGGAGATTAGGTCCCTGGAGAATCTGCCCTCTGAAGGAAGATATCTCTCTGTGTCCAGTAGAATGTCTAAAGGTCTATCTTCAAAGAACTTCAGACTTCAGGGGAGGACAGCTCTTCAAAGGAGAAACCTCAGGATCAAACATATCCCTGAAACAACCGAGGGTGAAGCTCACCTACTTTATTCGCAGAGCGGATCCTGACAGTACACCCGCAGGTCATGATCCAAGAAAAATTGCTTCCTCACTGAACTTTTTTCAGTATATGGACTTCGAGCGTCTTCGCTTATATACTGGATGAAAGTCATCCAGAGTGTTTTACAAACATTATGTGAAACAAGTGCACGAATTGAAGCATTACGTGGTGGCGGCAAGTAGTGTAGTAAAACCTGTCGTCTAGTGCAGCGATGAACAGTGAATTGATTGGGACTCTCAATTCGGGTGAAAAGGTGTTGACACCTCCAGTGCAATATCTTTTATATGAGTGTCACCAAGGTGACACTAGGACTGTTCAAATTTTCAGGTGATGAATTATACAGATAACACTTGTGCCGTGTGTACATTGTACACAGTGTTGATAGTACCAACATTTACTGAAATTATATTGATAAATTTTCCAAAAATTTTCAAATTTTATGGTGGCATTAACCTTTTCTTCCCTTTCGGGTAGAAAAACTTATCTGTAACTGTTGCATGTATAATTCTATTTTATTTACACTTGTTATTTACTCATTTAGCCTAAATAAAGGACTAAAAGCGTAATTGCGTCTTATTTCGCCCTGTAAATAGCGCAATAAAGATAGCCAGAGTTCTTTACTTATTTTCATAAGTAAAACCTTATATTACTGGAATAAATGAAACAAATAATTCTGATTGATACTTATATTTGTTCCTACAATATACAAACCTTGAGACTCTTTTTTTACTGTCTAGGACTCTAGCACAACACTTCCCTGCAGGGAGCAGGAAGCCCTAACATTGTTCCATGATTAGAGGTAATGACGTATAACGGTATCGTCATATTTCTTAATGGTCTGTATGACCATATAAAATTGTCCCAAGGTTAAGGCACTTATACAAATCCACAGATGCAGTATTTTCTAGTACCGGTAATTCTCTGGTACACTTCCATCTGGACGACATGGCTTGAGCCCAAAAATCGGATTTCTGGGCTCCGACCCGTGTCGCCCAGTGAAATGCTCCTTTAGCACACCATTTCTAAGGTATATAACTGCTATATATTACCAGAGAAAAAATTGCATAGGGATGCCAGGTTGAACCCAGCTCACTCACCTATAAAAGGTGTCGATATATAATACTGGGGCGTGATAAATCACAACCAGAGGCCTCGCACCATTTAGATATCTCCTGTCAAAATCCCCGAACAGCGAGGTGCCGTTCCACCTCCCACTACTACAGTACCAACAATCCCACGCCAGTGACGTCACTCCTTTTTTTTAGCACGCAATTATGATAGCCTTATTTACCTTGTGTGTGTATTTACCGGGTTTTTTTCTGGATTTACCTCAAGATGTCGGATTCCACTGTCCCTCCATCTAAGTTAAGTACCAGATCTATGAGTTTTGAGATTTTGGAGGGAGCCTAGCCCCTTTTTGTTTATAGTATTCAGTTTTATTATTTACGACCTTTCGTAGGTCTCTCAGATGGGCTCGGCTCCTTTCTCTCTCTCTCTCTCTCTCTCTATCGTTCGTTCTTAGCGATTTACAATAAGTCCTCCATACTGATTGTTTCTCGTTATGAACCTTACGGATATCCACGGTTTACACACCGTTTTAATTTTTATTGCCTGGTTTTTATGTTAACAGTAATTACATATACGTGTGCGTATTTTCGGTAGGTTGGCATGCCTGATCGCCTTCGGCGTTCTATTTCACATTTTATTACTTAGTTTACTTACGTTCGCACGGCACGGACTTGCTTATCTTTATAACGTTATTCGTTTGCTTGCATTAGCTCGAGGGGCTTTCATGAGTCAGATATTACATATTAGTTTTCATTTTGTTAGAACTTCACTGACCCTATGTTATGTTGGTATCCCTGCCTACTCCCAGCGGCTCTATGTTACGTTGGTAGCCCTGCCTACTCCCAGCGCCGTCTGGCTTAATTTCTCCTGTCTCGTGTTTGCTCCCTCGTTTGTTTTACGATTGATGTTTAATTATGTTATTATTATTATCATCCAGCATGCCTTCCTACCTTATTTTACCCTACGTTATGTTTATTATAGTGTTATTAGTCCTTCCGAGTGATCATATCAATCGTGGGTCTGGCAGGTTGGTATACCTGCTATCGCCCCACTCCTAGCCTCCTCCCGCCGTTACCCCACCCCAGGGTTCCCCCCTCTCTCTCTCTGATCGAGTTTGAGTCACTTTATAGCGCAATGTACCCCCTCCCAGGGGCATCCGCTTTACACGGGCAGTTCCCGTTGTGCTGTGAGGCATATTATTCATTAACGTACATTACTTTTCCCCATTACTCTACCCGGTCGTAGTCGTTTTCTTTCCGTCGCTCGTTTGGCCGACGATCGGCGGGGAGTTTTCGATTCGTTCCGTGGTACCTTATGTTATTTAATATTAAGTTGTGTACGGGTTTCTCCCTCTTGGTCCCGCACTTCACGGACCCTTTTAAGATCCCCCCCCCTCTGTCACGCACCTCACGGACCTCATATAGATATATATATATGTTTAAAGACTTCCTTTACGGGATCCCCGGGAGTAGCTTTTATTCATTACCATTCGGTCGAGTTTTTTAGTTGAGCCTTGGAGCCAACGTTATTCATTATTACTTGGATTCCCTTTATATTTTAGTCACGTTTATCTATTATATACGATCCTAGTTCTCGACCTTGCCTTCCATGATATGATCACGACTACGGTTTGACGTAATTTAATTCATTAATTTAATTTTGTTTAATAATTTTATAATCGAGTAAAGCTGTTATTTGATTTTTTAAACACCAGGGTCCCCTGGGGGTCCCCTAATTTGCCTTCATTCAATTTTTAAGGCACTTACATATGAATAGTTTTTATCATTTATTTGATATATAAAGTAGATTTATATCATTATTTTGGTATTGATATTTAAGCAATCCGGACCTCACGGTCCCGATTTGCTTACATTCAATATACTTTGTGGCTATATATAAAAGATTTGTATCATTATTTTGGTATTGATACTTGAGCAATCCGGACCCCACGGTCCCGATTTGCTTACATTCAATATACTTTGTGGCTATATATAAAAGATTTGTATCATTATTTTGGTATTGATACTTGAGCAATCCGGACCCCACGGTCCCGATTTGCTTACATTCAATATACTTTGTGGCTATATATAAAAGATTTGTATCATTATTTTGGTATTGATACTTGAGCAATCCGGACCCCACGGTCCCGATTTGCTTACATTCAATATACTTTGTGGCTATATATAAAAGATTTGTATCATTATTTTGGTATTGATACTTGAGCAATCCGGACCCCACGGTCCCGATTTGCTTACATTCAATATACTTTGTGGCTATATATAAAAGATTTGTATCATTATTTTGGTATTGATACTTGAGCAATCCGGACCCCACGGTCCCGATTTGCTTACATTCAATATACTTTGTGGCTATATATAAAAGATTTGTATCATTATTTTGGTATTGATACTTGAGCAATCCGGACCCCACGGTCCCGATTTGCTTACATTCAATATACTTTGTGGCTATATATAAAAGATTTGTATCATTATTTTGGTATTGATACTTGAGCAATCCGGACCCCACGGTCCCGATTTGCTTACATTCAATATACTTTGTGGCTATATATAAAAGATTTGTATCATTATTTTGGTATTGATACTTGAGCAATCCGGACCCCACGGTCCCGATTTGCTTACATTCAATATACTTTGTGGCTATATATAAAAGATTTGTATCATTATTTTGGTATTGATACTTGAGCAATCCGGACCCCACGGTCCCGATTTGCTTACATTCAATATACTTTGTGGCTATATATAAAAGATTTGTATCATTATTTTGGTATTGATACTTGAGCAATCCGGACCCCACGGTCCCGATTTGCTTACATTCAATATACTTTGTGGCTATATATAAAAGATTTGTATCATTATTTTGGTATTGATACTTGAGCAATCCGGACCCCACGGTCCCGATTTGCTTACATTCAATATACTTTGTGGCTATATATAAAAGATTTGTATCATTATTTTGGTATTGATACTTGAGCAATCCGGACCCCACGGTCCCGATTTGCTTACATTCAATATACTTTGTGGCTATATATAAAAGATTTGTATCATTATTTTGGTATTGATACTTGAGCAATCCGGACCCCACGGTCCCGATTTGCTTACATTCAATATACTTTGTGGCTATATATAAAAGATTTGTATCATTATTTTGGTATTGATACTTGAGCAATCCGGACCCCACGGTCCCGATTTGCTTACATTCAATATACTTTGTGGCTATATATAAAAGATTTGTATCATTATTTTGGTATTGATACTTGAGCAATCCGGACCCCACGGTCCCGATTTGCTTACATTCAATATACTTTGTGGCTATATATAAAAGATTTGTATCATTATTTTGGTATTGATACTTGAGCAATCCGGACCCCACGGTCCCGATTTGCTTACATTCAATATACTTTGTGGCTATATATAAAAGATTTGTATCATTATTTTGGTATTGATACTTGAGCAATCCGGACCCCACGGTCCCGATTTGCTTACATTCAATATACTTTGTGGCTATATATAAAAGATTTGTATCATTATTTTGGTATTGATACTTGAGCAATCCGGACCCCACGGTCCCGATTTGCTTACATTCAATATACTTTGTGGCTATATATAAAAGATTTGTATCATTATTTTGGTATTGATACTTGAGCAATCCGGACCCCACGGTCCCGATTTGCTTACATTCAATATACTTTGTGGCTATATATAAAAGATTTGTATCATTATTTTGGTATTGATACTTGAGCAATCCGGACCCCACGGTCCCGATTTGCTTACATTCAATATACTTTGTGGCTATATATAAAAGATTTGTATCATTATTTTGGTATTGATACTTGAGCAATCCGGACCCCACGGTCCCGATTTGCTTACATTCAATATACTTTGTGGCTATATATAAAAGATTTGTATCATTATTTTGGTATTGATACTTGAGCAATCCGGACCCCACGGTCCCGATTTGCTTACATTCAATATACTTTGTGGCTATATATAAAAGATTTGTATCATTATTTTGGTATTGATACTTGAGCAATCCGGACCCCACGGTCCCGATTTGCTTACATTCAATATACTTTGTGGCTATATATAAAAGATTTGTATCATTATTTTGGTATTGATACTTGAGCAATCCGGACCCCACGGTCCCGATTTGCTTACATTCAATATACTTTGTGGCTATATATAAAAGATTTGTATCATTATTTTGGTATTGATACTTGAGCAATCCGGACCCCACGGTCCCGATTTGCTTACATTCAATATACTTTGTGGCTATATATAAAAGATTTGTATCATTATTTTGGTATTGATACTTGAGCAATCCGGACCCCACGGTCCCGATTTGCTTACATTCAATATACTTTGTGGCTATATATAAAAGATTTGTATCATTATTTTGGTATTGATACTTGAGCAATCCGGACCCCACGGTCCCGATTTGCTTACATTCAATATACTTTGTGGCTATATATAAAAGATTTGTATCATTATTTTGGTATTGATACTTGAGCAATCCGGACCCCACGGTCCCGATTTGCTTACATTCAATATACTTTGTGGCTATATATAAAAGATTTGTATCATTATTTTGGTATTGATACTTGAGCAATCCGGACCCCACGGTCCCGATTTGCTTACATTCAATATACTTTGTGGCTATATATAAAAGATTTGTATCATTATTTTGGTATTGATACTTGAGCAATCCGGACCCCACGGTCCCGATTTGCTTACATTCAATATACTTTGTGGCTATATATAAAAGATTTGTATCATTATTTTGGTATTGATACTTGAGCAATCCGGACCCCACGGTCCCGATTTGCTTACATTCAATATACTTTGTGGCTATATATAAAAGATTTGTATCATTATTTTGGTATTGATACTTGAGCAATCCGGACCCCACGGTCCCGATTTGCTTACATTCAATATACTTTGTGGCTATATATAAAAGATTTGTATCATTATTTTGGTATTGATACTTGAGCAATCCGGACCCCACGGTCCCGATTTGCTTACATTCAATATACTTTGTGGCTATATATAAAAGATTTGTATCATTATTTTGGTATTGATACTTGAGCAATCCGGACCCCACGGTCCCGATTTGCTTACATTCAATATACTTTGTGGCTATATATAAAAGATTTGTATCATTATTTTGGTATTGATACTTGAGCAATCCGGACCCCACGGTCCCGATTTGCTTACATTCAATATACTTTGTGGCTATATATAAAAGATTTGTATCATTATTTTGGTATTGATACTTGAGCAATCCGGACCCCACGGTCCCGATTTGCTTACATTCAATATACTTTGTGGCTATATATAAAAGATTTGTATCATTATTTTGGTATTGATACTTGAGCAATCCGGACCCCACGGTCCCGATTTGCTTACATTCAATATACTTTGTGGCTATATATAAAAGATTTGTATCATTATTTTGGTATTGATACTTGAGCAATCCGGACCCCACGGTCCCGATTTGCTTACATTCAATATACTTTGTGGCTATATATAAAAGATTTGTATCATTATTTTGGTATTGATACTTGAGCAATCCGGACCCCACGGTCCCGATTTGCTTACATTCAATATACTTTGTGGCTATATATAAAAGATTTGTATCATTATTTTGGTATTGATACTTGAGCAATCCGGACCCCACGGTCCCGATTTGCTTACATTCAATATACTTTGTGGCTATATATAAAAGATTTGTATCATTATTTTGGTATTGATACTTGAGCAATCCGGACCCCACGGTCCCGATTTGCTTACATTCAATATACTTTGTGGCTATATATAAAAGATTTGTATCATTATTTTGGTATTGATACTTGAGCAATCCGGACCCCACGGTCCCGATTTGCTTACATTCAATATACTTTGTGGCTATATATAAAAGATTTGTATCATTATTTTGGTATTGATACTTGAGCAATCCGGACCCCACGGTCCCGATTTGCTTACATTCAATATACTTTGTGGCTATATATAAAAGATTTGTATCATTATTTTGGTATTGATACTTGAGCAATCCGGACCCCACGGTCCCGATTTGCTTACATTCAATATACTTTGTGGCTATATATAAAAGATTTGTATCATTATTTTGGTATTGATACTTGAGCAATCCGGACCCCACGGTCCCGATTTGCTTACATTCAATATACTTTGTGGCTATATATAAAAGATTTGTATCATTATTTTGGTATTGATACTTGAGCAATCCGGACCCCACGGTCCCGATTTGCTTACATTCAATATACTTTGTGGCTATATATAAAAGATTTGTATCATTATTTTGGTATTGATACTTGAGCAATCCGGACCCCACGGTCCCGATTTGCTTACATTCAATATACTTTGTGGCTATATATAAAAGATTTGTATCATTATTTTGGTATTGATACTTGAGCAATCCGGACCCCACGGTCCCGATTTGCTTACATTCAATATACTTTGTGGCTATATATAAAAGATTTGTATCATTATTTTGGTATTGATACTTGAGCAATCCGGACCCCACGGTCCCGATTTGCTTACATTCAAGACACTTTATGGCTATATATAAAAGACATGATATTGATATATAAATCTTCTATCATGATATTGATATCACTTAAGCACCCGAGGCTGAGCCCCTATTTGCTTTCCTTCAGGATTCCTAATGTATATATGGAAAACATTTTTATCATGATATTGATAGATAAATCTTTATCATGATCTTGATATCATTCAAGCACCTGGGGCCCCCGAGCCCCTATTGCTTTCATTCAGGACTCCTGATGTATATATATACAAACATTTTTATCATCAGGATTCCTGATGTATATATATAAAACATTTTTCCCTCTCATTCAGGACTCCTGATTTATGTATATGGGTATATATATATATATATATATATATATATATATATATATATATATATATATATATATATATATATATATAAATTTCTATCATGATATTGATATGTACATTTTTTAGCACGATATGGCTATAATTTAAGAATTCGGGGCCCCGAGCCCCTATTTGCTTTCATTCAGGATTCCTGATGAATACATATAAAACATTTTTATCATGATAGATAGATATATATATATATATATATATATATATATATATATATATATATATATATATTTATTTATTTTAAGCACCGGGGCCTCCAGGCCCCTAATTTGCGTTCCTTTAAGATACTCATGTATCTCTTATTTTACAGACTGTATGCTGTGCATTGACGGCATGTGCCGCTGTCATCTCCAACCCTGCGGCCATGACATGTGTCATTCACACGCCCACTGTTCTGTCCGAGTGGTTGACTTAGCTGTATGGCATCCAGACGTTTGTGTAGTCTGCTACACAATGACCTCCACTCTAACATCTGACTCGGTGAGTACATTTTCATTGATACAGACTTTAGGGAGTTAACATTAATTTTAAATATTAATTTTAAGGCCACTAGTCCTCTGGACTTCCCGCATGCCTTTCACTTAGTGTCTACGAAGTCCTTGGACTTCTTCACTTTCTTTGGCACAAATATCCCTCGCTAATAGTCAGTTCTCTTTCAGTGCTCCCAACTTGAGAAAGATACAGCTCGGGCTACCCTCAAGATCTGGATTGACGGGTTCGCCCGCAACCTGAAGGCCACACAGCCTTATATCCTCCTGGGAATGGTGTTCCCGTCTCTACCACATGCTAAAACTTCACCTGCGGTCCCCGAAGAATTGGCGAATCCTTTCATCGAGAGGTTCGAATCCCTTCTTCCAGCCCCGAACCAAGAAGAGACGGGCGGCACCCTAACTGAAGACGTCTCTACCCTCAACCTCGATGTGGAATCCATGGCTCTTGACTATCCTGACGCAGGTAGGGACGTAGGTGAGTCAAGTGGTTCCCGGGCTAAGATTCCTATCCCTAGCCCGGCTTTCTCTTCACCTTCAGAACACTCTTCTTTTCGAGGTTTTCCAGGGACAACCGGGACTGGTCTCAATCCCCGGTCTTTTATCCCCAAGGTGAAGGCTCATCGTAAGAATTTATATACGACCCACAAGTCTTCCAAGGAACACAGGTCTTCGAAATCATCAGCTTCGAATGCTAAATCTCCCTCCACCAGAGTCTCTTAAGACCCAATTGCTGCGCCTTCAACCTCTCACGGAGTATCTCCGTTCTGGCACCTGTTTCCCCCCCAGTGGAATCATCTGGCCGGTGTATTTTCTGAGAAGATGTTTGCTCGTTTTGAGTCGATACTATCGTCTCATACGCGACAATCACAAGAGAGAATAGCTTCTATGAAGAGCCTAGTTAAGGGACTCATGCGCTCGGGGCTGCCACCGCCACAGCAGCAATACCCCATCCCTGACGCCTCCAAGCTTCCCCCTTTCAATAAGAATAACCCTTGGAGGTTGGCAGTGCATGCCCCCTTCTCGGAGGGTATGTTGTCCATCGGAGATTTCGGTACCCGGCTTTTTGCGGATTATGAATTCTACCCGCCGGGTCTTGAATTCCCCTTCCCCGGCTACGCTCGCCTCAAGGAAGAGGCTCTGATTCGATTGGTTAAGGGCCCAGAGGAAACTGTTAAATGTCCTAAAGAACAGGCACAGTCTGTCTTGGTCCGCGTGTTCAATGAGTGGGATTGCTTGAACACTATGATTACGGCCTACAAACGTTCATATACTAAGTTTGTGGCCGACGACCAGACCCCTACCCCATGTGCGACCAAGATCATAGAGACGGTCTTTCAGCCTATCAAGGAAGAGAAGCCTTTACCTCACCTCAGGGAGACCGACTTACCCTCCCTTCTCTTTCCGGGAGACGGTGAATGTTGGTGGAACGTCCCAGCTACCTTCTCGGTAGGTAAGTTGAGCCCGGACTGTGCCTCAACGCAGTTCAGCGAACGGCTTCCCAACTTCCCGGAGTCTCTTATTAAATTGGAATATGAATCGAGGTGTTGATTCAGCAGATCCCTTAATTCAGTTGCCCTTTCGGAATTGACTGTCGCCACTTACAACGAGGAGGACCTCCTTAAGGTCCTCACTAAGTCACTTTTGCAAAACTTTATGGCGGACGCCTATGATTTTGCAAATGCCAGGACCCATCGTCGACGACACGTTCTATCCGAAGCCACGATTAGGGATGAACCTAATAGGCTCATCAAAGCTCCAGTCTGGGGTCCGGATCTTTTCAACCAGGGGACTTAGTTAACTCGGTCCTTAGCGAGGCAGCTAGAGCCAACCAAATCCTCAAGGTTAGGTGGGGCCTGGTTTCAAAGAGGAGATATGAGCCTACTAGTACCCCAATTCGAGGTAGGAAGAGATTGAGGCCCTTCCAATCTTCCCAATTCAGGCAACCTCTGCAAGTGGTTCAACCGGTCTCAGTTCACGAAAGAACTGCGTTCCTTCACAAAGATCTGCTACTAAAGAATGCAATCCAAAGTATACGTCGCTTAAGATTTCACGGACGCTTGTTCAGCGTGCCAAAGAAAGGCTCAGACAAACGGAGAGTAATCCGGGATCTGTCTCGTTTAAATTCCTTCATTCGTTGCGACAAATTCCATATGCTTACCGTCTCGCAGGTGTGGACCTTACTTCCCCGCGGGGCCGTCACCACCTCCATCGATCTTACAGATGCCTACTATCACGTTCCAATAGCAAGGCATTTTCGTCCTTTCTGGGCTTCAAGCTAGGCAAACAAGCCCATGCATTCAAACTGATGCTATTGGGGCTCAACATACCACACAGAATCTTCACCAAATTAGCAGCGACAGTAATTCAAGAGCTCCGGACTCAGGGGATACAGGTAGTGGTCTATCTAGACGATTGGCTAATCTGGTCAGACAATGCCCAGGTTTCCCGCGTAGCAACATCAAAGTCCTCACCTTCCTTCGGCAACTGGGATCCCAAGTCAACCTCGGGAAATCCCGCCTGGTCCCGGAGACCAAGTTTCAATGGCTGGGACTACAAGGGGACCTGTGCTCCCATACGCTGTGCCTCCCCAAAGCCAAAAGGAAGGTGATAGGGAGGAATGCAAACAAATTTCTCAGGGGAAAGTTGGCCTTCCGAAGAAGCCGAGAGTAGATCCTAGGTTCTTTACACTTCGCCTCCGTGACAGACATCATCCTGAGGTCCAAACTCAGGGACATAAACAGGGTGTGGCGCTTCAGAGCAACCGCAATACGCCGAGACAGACGTGCTCGCCTTTCCCCAACCCTGAGAAAAAGTCTGCAGACTTGGAAAGATCAAGAATCTTTCCAAGTCGGTTCCTTTACAACACAAGAAAGTCCAAGGGTTATGGTCACCGGTCTTTCAACAAATACACGTCAACGTCCTAGAAATCATGGCAGTCTTCCTCACTTTAAAACGTCTCAACCCAGCCAGGAATCTCCATATCAGACTGGTTCTCGACAGTGCAGGCATAGTACACTGCCTCAACAGAGAGGGCTCCTGATCAGCCCAGATAAACCACATCATGTTGAAGTTTTTTTCCCATGGCGGCAATGCACAAGTGGCACCTGTAACCTGGACCCTCAGGCTTATGCCACGGACCCTATGATTCTAGATTGGAATACCTGGAAGACGATTTATCTGTCTCCTCCGGTGAATCTCCCGCTGAAAGTTCTGCACAAACTCAGATCCGTCAAAGGTCGAGTGGCTCTCGTAGCCCCCAACTGGCCCAAGAGCACTTGGTTCCCCTTGTTGCTAGAACTAGGTCTCCGCCCCCAGCGGATTCCCAATCCGGTGATAACAAAGACAGTGCAAACTCGCAACGTGTTCGCTTCCTCAAGGATTCTGAATGCCCTAACTTTATGGAGTTCATGAAGTTCGCAGCCCAACGTGGTACAAACATCGATTCTTTGAATACTATTTTCCTGGAATCTGACAAAAGGGACTCTACTCTCCGTCAATATGACTCAGCTATCAAGAAATTAGATGAATTTTTGAAAGATTCCCAAGTTGAGACAATGACGCTGAATCGAACTCTGACATTCTTCAGAACTCTCTTCGAATCTGGCCTGGCAGCCAATACCATTACTACAATCAAGTCAGACTTGGGAAAAATCTTCCATATTGGTTTTGACATTGATCTAACGGATTCATATTTCTCATCCATTCCGAGAGCTTGTGCCAGGCTAAAACCTTCAACTCGCCCTAGCGCAGTTTCCTGGTTTTTGAACGCTGTTCTTAAGCTAGCCTCTGACACCCAAATTGGATCCTGTAACTATAGGGCATTATTAAGAAAGTCACTTTTTCTTTTGAGCCTCGCCTCGAGCTCCAGAATCTCAGAATTGTCAGCCTTATCTAGTGACCCTGGTCATATAAAGTTTCTCTCTTTGGGTGAGGTTCTTCTCTCTCCTAACAAAGTTTTCCTGGCTAAAAATGAAGAACCCCCAACACAGGTGGTCTCCCTGGAAGATTGTTCCACTTCCTCGGGATCCATCCCTGTGTCCAGTTACCACCCTGAAAGCCTACTTAGGTTGAACTTCCACTACAACCACAGGGCCCTTATTTATTAGAGAACACGGAGGAACTATTACCCTTAAGGGAATCATACAAATTCTTTATTTTATTAAACAAACTAATCCTGCATCATTCCCACTTGTCCATGATATTAGAGCTGTGGCTACCTCATTTAAATTTTTCCACCTTATGAAATTTGATGAGCTCTCAAAATATACGGGTTGGAGGTCCCCTAAAGTTTTCAAGCGCCACTACCTAAAACCTTTAGAAGCTCTTAGATTTGCCACAGTAGCTGCAAGGAATATAGTTCCTCCTGAAGGTACTGAGTCCTAATCACAACGTCTTGCTCTGTCCTCTTTCCCTCCTGCCTGGCTTACCTGTTGTTCCTACCTGTTTTGTTACTAGACACCCTTATGGTGTATTATTTTATTATTCAATTGTTCAATTTCACGAATTGTTTTCATTACACTTGTTCTTAATCCCCGAGCTGATTTTATTTTGCATTTTTGATTACCAAGCTGGATTCCCACTATTCATGTCTGTTGAATTTTACCTACGGGTTTCATTATTGATTGTTTCCCATGTCTTTTTATCACTGTCATATACATGTTGATCTAATTTTACGGGTTTCCACATCCCTCTTTTTTTATATTAAACTCATCAGCTCTGTTATTTTGTGTTATTCTCTCTTCAGGTAGTCAGCCATATTGGGTCCCCATTCTCTGGTAAGATTTCACTGGGCGACACGGGTCGGAGCCCAGAAAAGGGATTTTGACGAAGGAAAAATCTATTTCTGGGCGAGAGACCCGTGTCGCCCAGTGAACCCACCCGTCCCTCCCTAATTGGGCCCCAACCTGGGGTGCTATAAGGAGTGACGTCACTGGCGTGGGATTGTTGGTACTGTAGTAGTGGGAGGTGGAACGGCACCTCGCTGTTCGGGGATTTTGACAGGAGATATCTAAATGGTGCGAGGCCTCTGGTTGTGATTTATCACGCCCCAGTATTATATATCGACACCTTTTATTGGTGAGCGAGCTGGGTTCAACCTGGCATCCCTATGCAATTTTTTCTCTGGTAATATATAGCAGTTATATACCTTAGAAATGGTGTGCTAAAGGAGAATTTCACTGGGCGACACGGGTCTCTCGCCCAGAAATAGATTTTTCCTTCGTCAAAATCCCTTTTTGAAGGGAAGCGAAAAATCTATTTTTGGGTGAGATGGCCATGTCGTCCTGATGGACCCACCCTCCTTTTCCATAGAAAAGGCTTAGGCAAGATCCCTCCCGAAACTACTATATCTGTAGCACCATGCTCAATGCTACAAGGAATGAGCGCCATCTTGGAGCCTCGTAATAGTACGGGAGGAAGGGTAACCTTGATAACGGCTCCCCTTCTGTTTTCGCCACTCTTCCCCCTCGAAACGAAAACGCTATTCGGGGTGAAGAATGCTATATGTCGTATTAAAATATACGTCCCCTGATATTATGCGATATCCTTAAAAGAAATTTTAAGGATATTCGCGCCAGGAGTTAGAATTCTGGAGACCTAAAGGTCAATTCTCTGGGAATATCACTGTAGCCAAATATCCCTTAGAAAGCTACCAATAGGAACCTTCCATCTTGATGACATGGCCGTCTCACCTAAGAATAGATTTTTCGCTTCGCTTCAAAATCCGTTTAATAATATCCAAGTGCATATTCTTTTACACATTTTTTTTGTACAATAATAATACAATATCCTGTGAAAATTTCAGATACAAACTATGTCATTCATCTACCCCCAAAAAATGTTGAAAAGAGGATAGATTTTTTTAGCCAAAAAAAACATACTTTTTTTTTCATTTCAGGAAACGTTTCCTTTTGGTTCCTTCCCCACCCCCTAGATATCAGCAAATGGTGCTCAATTATCATAGAATAAGTGGTTAGAATAGTTTTAGTTTATTTCCATGTTTAGATTTTTGGTGAATTTTTCAGTAGTAATTTTTTTGTATACTGATTTTTTTAATTAATTTGTAATAAATATTTATTTTAAACTTAGCTTTCATTTAATTTTTTTGAAGAATAGATTATTCTTTGAAGTTTTTTTTTAATAGTAAAAGGTTGTGAGTTGCTTTGTAGATGAATTTTTTATGAATTTTTTTACCTCGGGTCGAGGTCGACCCATCAATACCTAATTTAGGTGGTCCAATAACGATACCTATCCAAGGTTAATCAGCTGATTAGCAATGTATAGACGGAAGTGTTGATCAGCTTATAAATGTAGACAATGGAAAAGGTTACAACTTGCTACGTGTTTATTTCTTAACTTGCATGATACGTTAGTATATACAGGTACTGTAGTTATTATATGAATATGTTCTCTCTCTCTCTCTCTCTCTCTCTCTCTCTCTCTCTCTCTCTCTCTCTCTCTCTCTCTCTCTCTCTCTCTCTCTCTCTCTCTCTCTCTCAGAGGTATGAATATTAATTTTTAAAGCTTCATACTGTTTTTCAATTTTTACTTCATTGTTAAACTTTAATTTTTCTTTAAACATTACTGTATTAGAAATTCTTAGTATCGTTTCGCAATGTTTTGATAATGGTAATACCAATATTACTTGGCAAAATGTCAAAAGGAAATCACTCGATTTACCAGCCCTCCTTCTGCCAGAACTATAATATCACCATACATATGACGTAAAATCGGGAAAGAATGACATGAAATATGTGAAACCCTTTTCTGTTTTTCTTGCAAGATATAGAAGAAAATGCTTACTTATCAAGTACTTGATTTTTATAGGAGAAATAAAATATTTATCCTATAAACTTTCATTAGATAAATATAATTCTACTATTAGAGATGGAATAAAGGAAATTAAACACGTAGGATATGATAATCTATCCTAGTTGTTGCGTCAAGTTTACACTAAGTAGCACAGTATACATAACTGATACAGACCCAAGAATACTTTTCATCTTTACTCGATATTTCTATTATTTGGATACTATTATTGAAAGAATGTCACTCGTTTTACCCGCTCACTTTCGGCCAGAAATATGACGTCACCAGACATATGAACTCGACAGATATTAAAACTTTTCTTAATGTATTTTTTATTTAAAATGGTTACTGTATGTTATCAATAAAAGAAAATACTAACTTACCAGGAAAATGAGTTCATTTTATAAAAGAAAATAGGGAAGTTTGTAGCACTCCGGCCACCCCCCCCATATTTTGTTTATTATCGCTCCCACTGTTATCTTGTATAGAATAAGATCGTTTGGAAATGGTCTACGGATCTTAAATATGTGCTTAAACGCACACTTTTATGTTTTTTGCCGGAAACCCTAAATTACCTGAAAATTTATGTGGCTCGAGTTCTTACTCCGGCCACGAATCTTCTCGCTCCCGTAGTTCAAAAAACTAGCTGTAGTTGGCGTTACGATAGCGATAGCACCGCTGTAGTGGCAAATTACCGAACTAATCGCGGCCGCGGTACTTTTGAAACGACCCAATGAGACCCCACTTGACCTGCGGATTAGCCTAAGGGCATTTTTTTGCCCAATCAGAATTCAAGAATTCAAAAATCTCGATCATACCATACCTCACACGAAGCACGCTCGTTCTTTCTAGTGCAGACACCATGTCGTCCGGTGCTACATCTCGTGTTGCTGAAGATATAATTAAGTTCGACCAAATTAACGACCCTACTTTTTTTCAAGTGTTCAGTTTCATGGCAACTAACAATTTCAGTGATTATTTGTATTTCAAAGGCCTGTTAGGTGATTTTTCCGGTGTGTGTTCTAGTTGCAATATCGGCGAAGTCACTAAGAAGTACGACGGCAAATCAAGAAACGGTGAAAACACGTACTTTTGGCGGTGTAATTATCACAAGTGCCGGAAAAAGATTAGTTTGAAACGAGACAGTTTTTTTGAAAACTCCCAGTTGTCGTGCCAGGATATTTTTATCCTCATCTGTGGTTTTGTTTATAAATTTCCCCAATACACCATTCGCCAGACGTATAAAAAGTTTGCCTCTCATACTCTCGTGGATTGGTACAACTTTTGCCGGGACGTGTGTTCCGATATTCTTTTGATAGACAATAAGAAGATTGGCGGTCCTGGTCACGTGGTGGAGATAGATGAGAGCAAGTTTGGCAAACGGAAGTATAACCGGGGGGATAAGGTCAAAGGTGCTTGGGTGTTTGGAGGGATTGATCGGCAAACACGTGAGACGTTTTTCCAGGTTGTCGAGGAGCGTTCGGCTGAGACGTTGATTCCTATATTAGTAGAATTCGTCCATCCCGAAACTACTATTATTTCGTAATGTTGGAAGGCTTATAGTAGTATAAAGAATCAATTTTTTCAGCATCTCACAGTTAATCATAGCATTCACTTTGTGAGCCCAGACGATCGCAGTGTACACACTAACTCTATAGAATCGCAGTGGCATGTTTTGAAAAGGACTGTCATACCTGCTTTCGGCACACGGAAACACATGTATGACAGTTATTTTTCAAATTACTATGTTCGCAAGCGATATCTAGAGGGATCAGAGTGTAAACTGAAGGCATTCTTGAAATTAATCAATCGTGTTTACCCTCTCAAAACTTGCCAAACCCCATCAACAACGGCCGCTACACACACTTCTCCTGGACCATCCATATCTCCCGGTCCATCCCGCCCATCGAAAGTCAGAAAGAAGATCGTCAGCGCGCCTCCCGAAGATTCGGAATTCATCGATTACGAATATTAATCATGTAAGTACACATGGATTTCAGTATATAACTATATAGTTAATGTTATTGTTGTGTGAGGGGGGGTCCGGGGGGGCTGCGCCCCCCCGGGTTAGGACACTGCTTTTAGCATAGGTTAGGTGGGTTTTTTAAGTTAGCTTATCCCGTCGTACTCGTAGGTAAGGACACGGCTTTTAGCATAGGTTAGGTGGGTTTTTTAAGTTAGCTTCTCCCGTCGTACTCGTAGGCAAGGAAACTGTTGTGTAAGGGGGAGGGGTCCGGGGGGGCTTCGCCCCCCCGGGTAAGGATACGGCTTTTAGCATAGGTTAGGTGGGTTTCTTAAGTTAGCTTCTCCCGCCAAAATCGTTTTTAGAACGACGGCCACAGTTCAGGATATTCCCGTTTTCTACGAACTCGATTTTAGAACGGCGGCCACAGTCCACCCCACTTTATAATATTTCCATTTTCTATGGTTGAAAACGGACCTGGCCGTCACCTTACAAAGGCTCCAGAAAATAGATTATTTCTAAGGAAATATTTGTCCTATTAGTTTACAATTTCAACAGACTTGTGACACCAGAGTGAAAAAGTGGCCGTGAAGTCTAACTGTCATTAATTGCATAGTTTGTAAGTGCCGACTACCAGTATTTGATTTAGAATATGGAAAATATTTGGTAACTTGGGATCAACATTAGACAGACTTACCATGTATTGTCAAGGGAAAATTCATTTTCATAAACTAATTAATCGCTGATAACTAGAGTTGGGTGTACTTTGCAAAGAAAAGCCATTGTTGTGTGTATAATATATAACTAAAATTTAATGCTATTAGTCGAAATAAAGGGAATAACTCTCTTAACAACAAAATTGCTCAAAGACGTGGTCGCTGGAATAGAACCCGTCGTTGAACAACTAGTACCTGTATGTTATTACTGTACAGAAGTCCCTCAACTTACAAACATTCGACTTACAATCATTCGGAGATACAAACAAATCCAACTTGAAATAACAAAGATACATACATAGTTACACCAAGGCACTTCCCCCAATTTTGGGGGTTAGCCGACATCAAACAAATGAAACAAAAAAGGAGACTTTTCCTCTCTACGTTCCTCCCAGCCTGACAAGGGAATCAACCGAGTTCGGCTGGTACTGCTAGGGTGCCACAGCCCACCCTCCCCCCTTATCCACCACAGATGATGCTTCATAACGCTGAATCCCCTACTGCTGGTACCTCCGTGGTCATCCAAGGCACCGGAGGAAACAGCAGGGCCTACTGGAACTGCGTCACAATCGCTCGCCATTCATTCCTATTTCTAGCACTCTCTTGCCTCTCTCACATCTATCCTCCTATCACAAGGAGCTTTCTTCACTTCATCCATCCACCCAAACCTTGGCCTTCCTCTTGTTCTTCTCCCATCATCTCTTGTATTCATCACCTTCTTTAGCAGACAGCCATTTTCCCTTCTCTCAACATGGCCAAACCACCTCATTACATTCATATCCATTCTAGCTGCTAACTCATTTCTTACACCCATTCTCACCCTCACTACACAAGCCATACTCCTTAGACACTTCATCTCAAACACATTCAATTTCTGTCTCTCCGTCACTTTCATTCCCCACAACTCCAATCCATACATCACAGTTGGTACAATCACTTTCTCATACAGAATTCTCTTTACATTCATGCCCAACCCTCTATTTTTTACTACTCCCTTAACTGCCCCCAAACTTTGCATCCTTCATTCACTCTCTGATGTACATCTGCTTCCACTCCACCATTTGCTGCAACAACAGACCCCAAGTACTTAAACTGATCCACCTCCTCAAGAAACTCTCCATTCAACATGACATTCAACCTTACACCACCTTCCCTTATCGTACATCTCATATCTCACACACCCTTCCAAATTCTGTCACTAATCGGCCAAGCTTCTCTTTCGCGTCTGCAACCAGTACAGTATCATCCGCCAACAACAACTGATTTACCTCCCATTCATGGTCATTCTCATCTACCAGTTTCAATCCTCGTCCAAGCACTCGAGCATTCACCTCTCTCACCACTCCATCAACATACAAGTTAAACAACCACGGCAACATCACACATCCCTGTCTCAGCCCCACTCTCACAGGAAACCAATCGCTCACTTCATTTCCTATCCTAACACATGCTTTACTACCTTTGTAGAAACTTTTCACTGCTTGCAACAACCTTCCACCAATTCCATATAACCTCATCGCTTCCCTATCAACTCTATCATACGCTTTCTCCAGATCCATAAACGCAACATACACCTCCTTACCTTTTGCTAAATATTTTTCACATATCTGCCTAATTGTAAAAATCTGATTCATACAACCCCTACCTCTTCTAAAACCACCCGGTACTTCTAAGATTGCATTCTCTGTTTTATCCTTAATCCTATTAATCAGTACTCTACCATACACTTTTCCAACTACACTCAACAAACTAATACCCCTTGAATTACAACACTCATGCACATCGCACAAACCCAATCTACTGGTACCATTAACAACACAAAACACACATTAAACAATCTCACCAACCATTCAAGTACAGTGTCACCCCCTTCCTTCAACATATCAGCTCTCACACCATCCATACCAGATGCTTTTCCTACTCTCGTTTCATCTAGTGCTCTCCTCACTTCCTCTGTTGTAATCTCTCCCTCATTCTCATCTCCCATCACCAGCACCTCAACACCTGCAACAGCAATTATATCTGCCTCTGTATTATCCTCAACATTCAGTAAACTTTCAAAGTATTCCACCCACCTTTTCCTTGCCTCCTCTTCTTTTAACGACCTTCCATTTCCATCTTTCACCGTCTCTTCAATTCTTGAACCAGCCTTCCTTACTCTCTTCACTTCTTTCCAAAACTTCTTATTCTCTTCATATGAATAACCCAATCCCTGACCCCACCTCAGGTCAGCTGCCCTCTTTGCCTCACTTACCTTGCACTTTACTTCCACATTTTTCTCTCTATATCTTTCATACTTCTCTGCACTATTACTCTGCAGCCATTCTTCAAAAGCCCTCTTTTTCTCTTCCACTTTTACCTTCACTCCTTCATTACACCATTCACTGCCCTTCCTCATGCTGCCTCCAACAGACTTCTTGCCACACACATCACTTGCAATCCCAACTAAATTTTCTTTTGCTAACTTCCACTCCTCCTCTAAATTACCAGTTTCTCTTACTTTCACTTCATCATATGCCATTTTCAACCTTTCTTGATATTTACTTTTTACCAACGGTTTTTTAGCTCTTCAACCCTCACTAGCTCCCTTTTACATCCGCCTACTCTATTCCCCCACTCTTTTGCTACAAGTAATTTTCCTTCCACCAAAAAATGATCGGACATACAGTTAACCATACCCCTAAACACGTGCACGTCTTTCAATCTTCCAAACATTCTTTTAGTTATTAACACATAATCCATTAATGGCCTTTCTACCACTCTTTAATTTGCCACTCTTACCCATGTATACTTGTTTTTTTGGGCTCAAGCCATGTCGTCCTGATGGAAGGTTCCTTCAGTAGCTTCCTAGGGTATATTTAACTACAGTGGATATTCCCAGAGAATTAAACTAAAGGTTATCACAGAAATCTAACTTCTGGTGCGAGTACCCTAAAGGTTTCCCTCTAGGATATCGTATATGAACAGGGGACGCATGTATGAACACGCCACATAGCTATCTGCACCCCATATAGAGTTAACACTTCGATATGGAAAGGTGACTGAGTAACTGAGGAGCCGTTCCAAAGTTACTCTCATCCGTGGCTACTTTTGGTACTCGAGACGTAAACGAACGGGCGCCATTGCTAAATGACGTCAAGTCCGTCCCCATCCTGTCGTCTGTAGCTCCTACGCTAAGTCGGATTTTTCCCAAGTGCTTCTTTATCTGCTTACATCGCCGTTATGTCGCAGCCTTCAGCCTCGCCTTCTTCTGAAAAGTTGAGTACCAGGTCCTAGTATTGTTTAAATAAGCTCTGGCCATAAAGTAACTTCTACTTTTCGTAAAATATTGTGTTTTGTGGCGGAGCTGTGCCGATACCGGACACGCCATGACGGCGTCGCTGCTCATGATGCATGCTTTATTTAGTTAGCCAGAACAGCCTTCTCCGGTCCTTTAACTAATTAATATTATTATTTATTTAGTCTTCATAGCTAGGAAGTTATTATATCGTGTTTTAGCGCTCGTTAGACAACGGTCGTTGACCGACCCCATACCAGATCGCTAGCCTAGCCCCTAGGCTTGACAGCCTAGTGCTCATATTACTGCATGATATATATAAGTGTTCCTAAGTTAAGTTATGAAGATTTAGGCATTTTTAAACATATTAGTTACTGTGATGTAAGTGTTTTCGCCTTCGGGGACCATACAAGGGACTGAGTTGGTTCGTGTACCAACCCCCTCCTAATCTAATGTAGGAACCTTTGTATGCTTCCTATTCCCCTTACCTACGGGTAATTCCCTCTGGGTAACCTTGCTTCTCCCTTATTCTATAATGGGGAGAATCTTGACTTCACCCAGAGTATTTATCACTTCTCAGCCTACCCTAAGGGAATGAACCCCCCTTAGGGTCGTGCTTGAGACCTTAGGAAGGGCTCTGCCCTTCCCCAATTGCACTTGGTTGGGTTACTCCTTCCTCCCTGCAACTAGCGATGTGTCTTTCCAGGCCTTCCTAGCCTAGGAGTTGGTCCTCCCAATCTAGGTTAGGCTCTGGGGGGAGATTCTGCCTTATTATAGTTTAGGACAGTACATCAGTACTGTACCTGATCTGTGCTACCTATCCTAGGTTAGGGAGTGTTCTCCCTTGCCTTGGTGGCCTCTCTCAAACAGAGTCTACCCACTTAAGAAAGACCCCTACTTCCCCCCCCCCACTCTACCCCTTTGGTGTAGGCCTGCCTACACACCCCTGTCCTCGGTCCTACAACTCCTCCCTTGGGTGGAGTGGTAGCGCTAGCCTTGTTTTTCTGCTGAGCTGGCCGCTCTGGTACACATACCCTTCATAGCGTTCTATAAGGGTGGTTGCCGGCGGAGGATTCCCCCTCTTTGAGTGCTCTCTATCCCTCCCTTGGGTTACCTCAGGCTCCCGGCCATCTGCAGTCCCACTGCCGCCGGATGTTAGGAGTACCTACTCCTATCATGATTGCACTCTCTCCGAAGGGATGCCGGCGGGGTATAGAATATTACCCCTCCCTTCCCTCCTTACCTTTCTCTCTCTCTATCATGGTGCCGGTCCCTTGCCGCCTCTAATGCTGGCGACAGCCGCCACTACCTCAGGTGACCTCTTTTCATAAGATATCTCCCCTCTAGGACGTCAGCCTACCGCCTGCCAGAGGCTGCCGCCTTCCGTCGACATACCGCCGACGTCCCACCCCTTATATTTCCCCTGGTTTACCTAGCGACAGCCGGCCGACTGCCGGAGACTTCCGCCCACCTGCCGGCATTGATTGCCGGCAGTTTAGGTATCCGCCCTATATATATATATATATATATATATATATATATATATATATATATATATATATATATATATATATATATATATATATCTTATGAGTTGAACCAAGGTTCACCATGCCGTGAGCCACCAGGTGCCGGAGCCCGCCGCCCCTGCCGGCGATCCGCCGCCCCTGCCGGCGATCCGCCGCTGTGCCAGCGGTCGCCACTGTGGTGTTGTCCATCTCGGTCGCTCAGTGTGTCCTCCTTGATGTTTTCCACCCTTCAGGACCAGTCTCTGGCATTCCGTCGGTCTGCCGGCGCCCCTTAATGAGGCGCTAAGGGACATGCACCCCTTCCTCGGCTGCCTGCACCATGCCGGCAGTCAATCTGATTCAGCCAGATAGCCTGGCCACCTCCATATAGGTATTGTTATACCAGCTAATATAGTGGCTATGCTGTATGGTTGCACATTACAACACTTCCAGCATACTCTGTGCATCTCAGTGCAGTCGCTTGCCGGAACCTACATGTTACTAAGGGGTTTATCCTATTTTCCCCTCTCCCTCAGATCCTTTTACACTCTGCGGACAATTCCTTTATTAAGGAGGCCTAGCTTGGCTCATCCATACGGATTTTCCCTTATTTAGGACCCTGGGGTCTAAGGAATTGTCTACGGATAAGGTTACGGTAACCGGCTGGGCAGGATTCACAAGTATGTGTCTATCTACTTCCCTTCCTGCTCATCTATTTTGAACATATAATTAATATGCTATTATAGATTAAGTTACTCTTAAGTCTAGAGTAATGTAAGTCATTCTTATGCCTTCCATGTACTCATGATCTCTTTCTTTTACAGGAGGAGTATGTGAAGTGTGAGAGTAACTTCTGTGGAGATAAACGCCCGGACTTCTACGGGCACAAGGCGTGCCGGACCCACGTCCCCTGCGCCGCCAAGAGAGGCGACCTTAAATATTGGGATCCGCAGAACTGTTCAATAATCCTCCTACCACGGAGGTAAGGGACACTGCTAGAGAGAAGTTGCGCAAATGGGTGGGAGGCTTCCAAAAGAACGCCTCTGGACCTTATCTTCCAAATGAAGATATGAGGGCCTTGCTTTTTCCGAAAGCATCCAAGGACTCGGTGATCCCTCAAGAACAAATTCCCACCGTCCAACTGGTGGTCGAACCCGACATCGTCATGGCACAGTCTATGCGTTCGTGCCATATCGATTCCGACGACGTGGAACGTATATCGGAAGTGTCAGAAGGTACGGAGAAGAACCTCATGGGCGAAGAGCTCGACTATGAGGAAGATCAGGTGGAATATCCTGATTCGGAGAACGAGGTCGCTCCAGCTCCCCCAGTAACCCCAGTGACATCCGAGGAACCTGTTCTTTCGACTTCCGCCACCCCGGATCCTCTTCCATCGGCCACGCAAGAGGTCTTCAGGATGCTAGAAGCCCTCATGGACAAGAAGCTGAGAGAGACTCAGGAACAATTCCGGACGAATCTCGTCGGCTTCAAACAACCGAAAAAGATTTTGGTTAAGGACCTCCCCACCTGCTCGGAAGCTAACCCTTGGAGATACGCCGAGCACATGCCAATCACTACTGGCAAAATCTTTATTAGTGAAAGGGTTGGCTCTATACTTCTGGAAGAAGTGGAGTTCTTCCCGAACTTCGAGGCTTATCCGGACTGTTACGTCCGACTCAGGTCCGAACCAGCCTCAAAAGAAGAGACCGAACCTAAGGAAGTGATAGTGTTCGATCTCGCAAAGGCCCAAGCTATGCTGGCTCAAGTAGTGAAGAGTCGGGGTTTCACAAACTCCAAGATGCCAGCACTGAGCAAAAAGCATCCAATTTTTGTTGCTCCAGCTACTGCGACCTTCCCCTTCGTTGAAAAGGCCTTCCAAGCGGTCATGAAGGCTGTGGAGGAAGGGAAACCTTGCCCTGCACTGGAGGAGTGCAGACCCTTCTCCCTTACTCTTCCCCCCAATGACAGGTACTGGAAAGACATCCAGCTTACTTTCACGGTAGGGAAACTAGAACCTGATGTGGCCGGTCGTCAGTTCAACGAGGACCTCCCACGACTGAACGATCATCTCCTTCGTAGGGAACAGGATACCAAGGAGAGACTCGCCGCTTCGCTGTCACATCAGGTACAGCTAGAACTCATGGCCGGGGACACCTGAGTCCCGGACTTTTACATGGTCCTTGCAAAGTCACACCTGGCGACTGTGACCAAGCATTTGTACAGCTTCGCTAGGGCTCGCAGAGCCTGTAGAGAATTCGTGTTCGCCAGTGCAACAGTGAAACACGAACCCCGGAGACTGATTTCCTCCAACATCTGGGGCAAACATCTCTTCCCATCCGCCTTGGTGAAAGAGATAGTGGAGAACCGGAATCTTCTCCACAAGTGGGGCATGTCCCGAAAAAGGAAGTCCTCTCAGGACGATGGCCCTCAGCCTAAGAGAAAATCCTCAAAACCTAGGCCCCAGCAACGTCAACCAAGACGTCAGTTTCCGGGTCCCGCTACTCCCCAAGTGGCTGCATAGCCACAGCAGACCTTTCAACTGGTCCCCCAGCCGGTGGTGTCGCAGTCACCGGTCTTCACCCCTGCCTATGAGCAACATTCCACTACCTTTCGTCTCAGAGGTAGAGTCTCCGGCAGAGGCTCCGGCAGAGATTCTTCTCGCCATCCCTCCAGAGGCAGAGGAGGAAGGGGAGCTAGCGGCCGAGGTGGCAAACCCTCGGGACACCAGAAGCAATGAAGTGCTTCCGGTGGGAGGAAGACTCCGCCAATTCCAGGATCGTTGGACCTGTACCAACCGTGTGTCACACAATTGTACATAATTCCTTTTGTATAAAATATGCTTGTATCTTCGCTCTTCCCTCGCACTCAAACGAACATGAAAATTCATGTCTGCTGTTTTGCTCTGAACATTGTCTGTCTCTCGAACATGTTATGTCCTGTTGCCTTGAGGTTTTGTATATAAAGAAGAGTGTTCCTTAATATATAACTCAGTCGATTGCATCCTGCCTTTGAGTTCACAACCTTCTCCCTCCTTCGTCACATTGGTGACCCCGGAGTGACTAGCTCCTCCCGCCTCCATGAAAATTCATGTCTGCTGTTTTGCTCTGAACATTGTCTGTCTCTCGAACATGTTATGTCCTGTTGCCTTGAGGTTTTGTATATAAAGAAGAGTGTTCCTTAATATATAACTCAGTCGATTGCATCCTGCCTTTGAGTTCACAACCTTCTCCCTCCTTCGTCACATTGGTGAAAGGCAGGATGCAAAAGACTGAGTTTCACCAATGTGACGAAGGAGGGAGAAGGTTGTGAACTCAAAGGCAGGATGCAATCGACTGAGTTATATATTAAGGAACACTCTTCTTTATATACAAAACCTCAAGGCAACAGGACATAACATGTTCGAGAGACAGACAATGTTCAGAGCAAAACAGCAGACATGAATTTTCATGTTCGTTTGAGTGCGAGGGAAGAGCGAAGATACAAGCATATTTTATACAAAAGGAATTATGTACAATTGTGTGACACACGGTTGGTACAGACCTTCAATTCTTGGGCACACAGCATCGTCAAGAAAGGACTGGGCTGTAGCTGGACTCAACCACCCCCATCTTTCCAGCAATTCTTCCAACAGACAACCCCCCTCCTGGAAGAATATGTCCTGGAGCTCTTGAACAAGAAGGTGATCAAGAGGGTAAAGTCAACCAGGTTCCAAGGGAGACTCTTTTGTGTTCCCAAGAAAGACTCAGACAAACTCAGAGTCATTCTAGACTTGTCCCCTCTCAACAAGTTCATTGCGAACAACAAATTCAAGATGCTAACTCTGCAAAAAATAAGGACCCTTCTGCCTCACAGGGCCTACACGGTCTCCGTAGACCTGGCGGATGCCTACTGGCACATTCCAATGAATCACTACGCTTCCTCCTACCTAGGATTTCGACTCCAAAGGAAAAGTTACGCCTTCAGGGCCATGCCCTTCGGGCTCAACGTGGCTCCACAAATCTTCACCAAGCTGGCAGACGCAATCATCCAACAGCTACGTCTCCAGGGCGTCCAAGTGATGGCCTACCTAGACGACTGGCTAGTCTGGTCGACATCGCCCGAAGATTGTCTGAGAGCCTGCAACAAAGTCACCCAGTTCCTAGAGCATCTGGGTTTCAAGATAAACGCCGAGAAATCTCGCCTCTCTCCAGCTCAGAAGTTCCAATGGTTGGGAATCCATTGGGACCTTCAGTCACACCGCCTTTCTATTCCACCGAAGAAAAAGAAGGAAATAGCAGGGTCTGTCAGAAGGCTTCTAAAATCCAAACGGATCTCAAGACGCCAACAGGAACAAGTTCTCGGCTCTCTACAGTTCGCCTCAGTGACAAACCCAGTGCTTCGCGCACAGCTAAAGGATGCCGCGGGAGTCTGGAGACGATTCGCATCCATCGCTCGAAGAGACCTCAATAGACGGCTTCCGAACAGACTTCGCTTACTTTTAAAGCCGTGGTCAGAAGCAAAGGCCCTGAAAAGGTCCATCCCTCTTCAACACCCGCCTCCATCGATCAACATCCACACGGACGCTTCACTGGAGGGTTGGGGAGGTCACTCCCACCAACAGCAGGTTCAAGGAACATGGTCTCCCCTCTTCAAGACGTTTCACATCAACATCTTGGAGGCCATGGCGGTTCTTCTCACCCTGAAGAAACTCTCCCCGCCTCCCTCGATCCACATCCGTCTGACTCTGGACAACTCGGTGGTAGTCAGATGTCTCAATCGTCAGGGCTCAATATCGCCCCAGATAAATCAGGTGCTTCGCCCTATCTTTCGTTTGGCAGAAAGGAAGAAGTGGCACCTGTCTGCAGTTCACCTACAAGGATTCCGCAACGTGAGAGCGGACGCTCTATCAAGGACAAGCCCAATAGAGTCGGAATAGTCTCTAGACGCAAGATCATTCTCCTTCATCTCTCACCAAGTCCCGGAACTTCAGATCGATCTCTTCGCGACGAGCGACAACAATCAACTTCCTCGATATGTGGCCCCGTACGAGGACCCCAAGGCAGAAGCGGTGGACGCCATGTCCCTGGATTGGAACAGATGGTCCAAGATCTACCTGTTCCCTCCACCCAACCTTCTGCTGAAAGTCCTATCCAAACTGAGAACCTTCAAAGGGACAGCGACCCTAGTGGCTCCCAAGTGGCCCCGGAGCAATTGGTATCCCCTGGTCCTGGAGCTGCGGCCCACCCTGATTCCCCTACCGGGCCCAGTCCTCTCTCAACAAGTACAGAAGTCGACTGTCTTCGCTTCATCACTGAAAGTTAGGGACCTTCATCTCATGATTTTCTCTCCTTAGCCGTAAAGAAAAGGTTTGGGATCTCGAAGAAAAGCTTAGACTTCCTCGAGGAGTACAAGACAGAATCTACCAGAAGGCAGTACGAATCTTCCTGGAAAAGTGGGTTTCCTTCGTCAAGGCAAAAAATCCTACGGAGATCACCATTGATTTTTGCATGTCCTTCTTCATTCAGCTTCATGGACAAGGCTTAGCGACCAACACGATTTCCACCTGTAAATCGGCCTTGACTAGACCACTCCTATACGCCTTCCAGATTGATCTGTCCAGTGACATCTTCAATAAACTGCCAAAGGCATGCGCTAGACTACGCCCAGCATCTCCACCAAAACCTATCTCCTGGTCCCTGGACAAGGTGCTCCTGGACAACGATTCGTGCCCTCTGAAAGACCTGACTCAAAAAGTTAACTTCCTTTTTGCTCTCGCCTCGGGAGCCCGAGTCAGTGAAATACTGGCATTATCAAGAGAAGAGGGTCATATCCTATTCGCTGATACAGGAGATCTTACCCTCTTCCCCGATCCGACGTCTCTCGCCAAGAATGAACTACCCACCAAGAGATGGGGCCCTTGGAGAATCTGCCCCCTGAAGGAAGATGTCTCTCTATGCCCAGTGGAGAGTCTTAAGGTCTATCTTCGAAGAACTTCAGACTTCGGTGGAGGACAACTCTTCAAAGGAGAAACATCGGGTAGCGACCTGTCACTGAAACAACTAAGAGCGAAAATCACCTACTTCATTCGCAGAGCGGATCCTGACAGTACACCCGCAGGTCACGATCCTAGGAAAGTCGCTTCTTCTCTGAATTTCTTCCAGAGTATGGATTTCGAAAGCCTCAAGAGCTTTACAGGCTGGAAATCATCGCGCGTTTTCTTCAAGCACTACGCAAAACAGGTGCACAAAGTTAAACATTTCGTGGTAGCTGCAGGTAGTGTAATGAAACCTGCTGCTTAAATCTGCTTAGAACAGTGAGTTATTTGGGACTCTAACTCTACGGGTGCCTATGTTGACCCTATCGTGATACATAGTGATTTAATGGACACTTAGTGTTTCTAATAGACTGTTCTTTATCAAGGTGAAATGTCATAGAAATTTTACATGCGTGCCACATGCTCTCGAGCATGGAATGTTTTTTGAACTTTAAAAAGACTGGTGTTCCCCTGGGAACTTGTGTTTCTAAAAAGCAAACTTTTCTTTTCAGACTCAAGATCACCGTCTTTCATTTTCTATGTACATTATTCATTATTATTGTAAATAAATTCTATAATCATTATTGTAATTACCTCTATAATGACTTGCAATCTTAAAAAATAAAATGTCTATTTTATTTATCATGTGCGTCTCCTTTGGCTCCTATTCCTTATTAAGAAATATACGATTGTTATAGTTTCGTTTACCCCTTTCCCGTCTGATCTAAGAATAATATAAGTATTTATATTATATACTCACCTATGCCTTGATAATATTCCTACTCGAATATTAATCTTTGATCTGTCTCCGAGACCAGCATGATCTCTCCACCAGGTGAGTAGTTCTTCAATGATCACTTCGAGATATTCCTCTTGTCCACCAGGACTTCCCTGCCAGGGGGGCAGGAAGCCAGTTCATCGTAGAATCTCTGGTAAGGACAATTACTAAAATTGTCATAGGCTTTACGGTCTCCAGATCATAGGAATATTGCTCGAAGCCCTTGGCACTTGGATTAAGGGAAAAAATCCACGATACATTAATTCTCTGGTACACTTCCATCAGGTAAACATGGCTTGAGCCCAAAAAACGGATTTTGAGTGAAGCGAAAAATCTATTTTTGGGTGAGATAGCCATGTCGTCCTGATGGACCCTCCCGTCTATTCTAGTTCAGCCTTTCAGGCCCCTCCCTGACCTACTGTATCGCGGAGATTGGTAGGAGCTGAGCTCAGGATGAGGACGGACGTGACGTCATTTAGCAATGGCGCCCGTTTGTTTACGTCTCGAGTACCAAAAGTAGCTACGGATGAGAGTAACTTTGGAACGGCTCCTCAGTTACTCAGTCACCTTTCCATATCGAAGTGTTAACTCTATATGGGGTGCAGATAGCTATGTGGCGTGTTCATACATGCGTCCCCTGTTGATATACGATATCCTAGAGGGAAACCTTTAGGGTACTCGCACCAGAAGTTAGAATTCTGTGATAACCTTTAGTTTAATTCTCTGGGAATATCCACTGTAGTTAAATATACCCTAGGAAGCTAATGAAGGAACCTTCCATCAGGATGACATGGCTATCTCACCCAAAAATAGATTTTTCGCTTCGCTCAAAATCCGTTTTATCTTTCTTTTTGAAAAAACTAGAACTTATCACCATCTCTTGTCCAACACTCATATCTACCAGTCTCTCACCACTCTCATTTTCACCTGGTACGCCATACTTCCCAATGACACCTTCTACCTCTCCAGCGCCCACTCTAGTATTCAAGTCACCCATGACAACTACATAATTCCTTCTACCCAGTCCTTCTACACACCTAGTTAATTCATTCCAGAACTCATTCCGCTCTTCTTCACTTTTTTCACAACCTGGCCCATACGTACTGACAAAAAATAAGAGATACATACATACGTATACCAAGGCATTTCCCCCAATTTTGGGGGGTAGCCGACATCAAACAAATGAAACAAAAAACGGGACCTCTCTACGTTCCTCCCAGCCTGACAAGGGACTCAAACGAGTTTGGCTGGTACTGCTAGGGTGCCACAGCCCACCTTCCCCCGTTATCCACCACAGATGAAGCTTCATAACGCTAAATCCCCTACTGCTGCTACCTTCGCGGTCAACCAAGGCACCGGAAGAAGCATCAGGGCCTACCGGAACTGCGTCACAATCGCTCGCCATTCATTCCTATTTCTAGCACGCTCTCTTGCCTCTCTCAAATCTATCTTCCTATCACCCAGAGCTTCCTTCACTCCATCCATCCACCCAAACCTTGGCCTTCCTCTTGTACTTCTCCCATCAACTCTTGCATTCATCACCTTCTTTAGCAGACAGCCATTTTCCATTCTCTCAACATGGCCAAACCACCTCAACACATTCATATCCACTCTAGCTGCTAACTCATTTCAACCCGTTCTCACCCTCACTACTTCGTTCCTAACCCTATCTATTTGAAATACACCAGCCATACTCCTTAGACACTTCATCTCAAACACATTCAATTTCTGTTTCTCTATCACTTTCATTCCCCGCAACTCCAATCCATACATCACAGTTGGTACAATCACTTTCTCATACAGAACTCTCTTTACATTCATGCCCAACCCTCTAATTTTTACTACGCCCTTAACTGCTCCCAACACTTTGCATCCTTCATTCACTCTCTGACGTACATCTGCTTCCACTCCACCAATTGCTGCAACAACAGACCACAAGTACTTAAACTGATCCACCTCCTCAAGTAACTCTCCATTCAACGTGACATTTAACCTCGCACCAGCTTCCCTTCTCGTACATCTCATAACCTTACTCTCGCCCACATTAACTCTCAACTTCCTTCTTTCACACACCCTTCCAAATTCTGTCACTAATTGGCCAAGCTTCTCTTCTGCGTCCGCAACCAGTACAGTATCATCCGCAAACAACAACTGATTTACCTCCCATTCATGGTCATTCTCGTCTACCAGTTTCAATCCTCGTCCCAGCATTCGAGCATTCACCTCTCTCACCACTCCATCAACATACAAGTTAAACAACCACGGTGACATCACATCCCTGTCTCAGCCCCACTCTCACCGGAAACCAATCGCTCACTTCATTTCCTATCCTAACACATGCTTTACTACCTTTGTAGAAACTTTTCACTGCTTGCAACAACCTTCCACCAACTTCATATAACCTCATCACATTCCACATTGCTTCCCTATCAACTCTATCATGCGCTTTCTCTAGATCCATAAACACAACATACACCTCCTTACCTTTTGCTAAATATTTCTCGCATATCTGCCTAATTGTAAAAATCTGATTCATACAACCCCTACCTCTTCTAAAACCACCCTGTACTTCTAAGATTACATTCTCTGTTTTATCCTTATTCCTATTAATCAGTACTCTACCATACACTTTTCCAACTACACTCAACAAACTAATACCCCTTGAATTACAACACTCATGCACATCTCCCTTACCCTTATATAGTGGTACAATACACGCACAATCCTAATCTACTGATACCATTGACAACACAAAACACATATTACACAATCTCACCAACCATTCAATTACAGTCACACTCTCTTCCTTCAACATATCAGCTCTCACACCATCCATACCAGATGCTTTTCCTACTCTCGTTTCATCTAGTGCTCTCCTCACTTCCTCTCTTGTAATTTCTCTCATCACCAGCACCTCAACACCTGCAACAGCAATTATATCTGCCTCCCTACTATCCTCAACATTCAGTAGACTTTCAAAATATTCCGCCCACCTTTTCCTTGCCTCCTCTCCTTTTAACAACCTTCCATTTCCATCTTTCGTTGTCTTCAATTCTTGAACCAGCCTTCCTTACTCTCTTCACTTCTTTCCAAAACTTCTTCTTATTCTCTTCATGTGAATGACCCAATCCCTGACCGCACCTCAGGTCAGCTGCCCATTTTGCCTCACTTACCTTGCGCTTTACTTCCACATTTTTCTTTCTATATCTTTCATATTCTCTACAGTATTACTCTGCAGCCCTTCTTCAAAAGCCCTCTTTTTCTCTTCCACTTTTACCTTCACTCCTTCATTCCGCCATTCATTGCCCTTCCTCATGCTGCCTCCAACAAACTTCTTGCCACAGACCTCACTTGCAATCCCAACAACATTTTCTTTTACTAACTTCCACTTCTCCTCTAAATTACCAGTTTCTCTTACTTTCACTTCGTCATATGCCATTTTCAACCTTTGATAAATACTTTTCACCCCTGGTTTTATTAGCCCTTCAACCTTCACTAGCTCCCTTTTACATCCACCTACTCTATTCCCCCACTCTTTTGCTACAAGTAATTTTCCTTCTACCAAAAAATTATCAGACATACCGTTAGCCATACCCCTAAACACGTGCACGTCTTTCAATCTTCCAAACATTCTTTTAGTTATCGACACATAATCCATTAACGCCCTTTCTACCACTCTTCCATTTGCCACTCTTAGCCATGTATACTTGTTTTTATCTTTCTTTTTGAAAAAACTGGAACTTATCACCATCTCTTGCTCAAGACACATATCTACCAGTCTCTCACCACTCTCATTTTCACCTGGTACGCCATACATCCCAATGACACCTTCTACCTTTCCAGCACCCACTTTTGCATTTAAGTCACCCATGACAACTACATAATCCCTTCTACCCAGTCCTTCTACACACCTAGTTAGTTCATTCCAGGACTCATTCTGCTCTTCTTCACTTTTCTCACAACCTGGCCCATACACACTGACAAAAGCCCAACATTCTCTACCCAACCTAACCCTTACCCACATTAATCTAGATGGTTTAAGAGATAAGAGAAAGAAATAAAAATTTTTATATCATTTAATACGGTAAGCTAAAGGACATTTGTAATAACTTGATATCTATTTCAAATGAAATATGACTTTTTGTGCACTTTTGTACCTGTAAATATAAGCATGGAATTTAGGTTAGACCTACCCTAGACCAAAATTTTACCTACAAACAACTCGACTTACAAACAGCTTCTTGGAACCAATTAAGTTTGTAAGCTGAGGAACTTCTGTACAAAACATTCACTGCTGTAGTATATTTTACATTTAAAGTACAATTACATTTCTTAAGTGAATATTTACAAGTGGAAAAAAAAAAAACATCCTGATAATGATAAGGATATTTTACTGTAAGTAATACCTCTTATTACAAAAGTTTCTGCATACAAAAAATTCATGATACAAAATGAGATGCAAAGACTTTTTGCCTCATTTCGAAAAAAAATTCATGATACAAAACAAGATACGGTACGAGATTTTCTCGGCCACTGAGAATAGGTTATCTCCTTACTCTGATGCTAGTTACCACCATAAGATCCTGCTCTCCTGTTGGTCAGCATCCATCCCATCACGCATCTATGTACAGTATTGGCGTTTCTCGACCATTTCATTTTGGCAGTGCTATCGTTCTTATAGAATTCGTGTTTTGATTTCGCTTTTGTGCTTTTGTTTACTGTACTATATCGTGTTGCGTTATTCAACTCCTACGTTATTAGCCATGGGTCCCAAGAATATTGCTGATTATCAGGGAAAGAAGAAGAGTATGCTTTTATAGATTCAAAGGTGGAGATAACCAAGAAGTATGAGGCTGGCATGCGGTTAAGTATGATCGCTAAGGAATGTGACAGAAATATGTCAACGATAGGCATCATCCTTAAACAGAGGAAAGACATCAAAGCAACAACACCTTCTAAGGGCAAAACTGTTTTTTTTCAACAAGAGGAGCCACCTCCATGATGAGATGGAGAGACTGCTTCTCCGTTGGATTAAGGACAAGGAAATCGCTGGAGACAAGATCACCAAGACGGCAATATGCCACAAGGCCAGCTCTATTTTCGGTGACCTCGTGAGTGCTCAGGCCAAAGATGATGCAGAAGACGTGACATCGAAGCTGGCACCCCCAAAATTCAAGACTTCTCGATGGTGGTTTGAAAAATTTAAGAGATGGTCTGGCATTCACTCGGTGGTGCGGCATGGGAAGGCTGCCAGCTCAGACAAGAAAGCGGCCAAAGCCTTTGTTAAGAAATTTGACAAGTTGACTCTCCAGGAAGGCTACAGTCCTCAGCAAGTCTTCAACTATGACAAAACATGGCATTTTCTAGAAAAAATTGCATCGGACCTATTAATATATTGGTAGGATGTCTACATTAACAAACATGATGTTACCTGCAATAGATGAAGAATTGTTAGTAATTATTCCTCAGCTGATCCCATCTATGTTCGCCAATATCTCGATGGGATTTAATGATACGTTGGTATTCTTAATATACAAGTTTAATAAATCTTGTGACTACATTGCTCTGTGACAGCCAACTCCCAAGTGTGTGTGGAGCGTCATAAACAATCTGACAAAACCAAAACATTGCTAAACAACAAAAGAGCATCGCTTTCAAAAGACTTGAATCCTACTCCAGTACAAAACTATAAAGAATCACATCCTATCTTTGAGGTAATTAATAAATGCTTGAATCCTAATATACAAAATAAATCATTTCACTTATATACAAAGCATAACATGTTTTATTCATGCAATATGATGCAATGTTGCGCAATACATGCAACACTTGAAATAATACAGTACATTATTACAATAATACATAACACCTATATCATGGCGGAAGCAAAGAAGCTACCCGGGCATAAAGCTATGAAGGACAGGCTTACCCTTGCACTCTGTACAAATGTCAGAGGGGATTGTAAGGTGAAGTCCCTGTTGGTGCATTACTCGTAGATTCCTCAAGCCTTCAAGGTTCCAATGATGTGGAGGGCTAATGTGAAAGTCTAAGTAACGAAAGACTTGTTCACCAAGTGGGTAAATCTGTTTCATTCCGACTAAAAAAATATTTGGAGAAGTGCCTCCCTCTGAAATATTTGCGGGTGTTGGACAGTGCCCCGGCTCACCTTCCAGGCCTTGAGGAAGATATTCTAGCAGATTATCCTTCATCAAGGTTTTCTATCTTCTGCCTAACACCACCCCTCTCCTCCAGCCCATTGACCAGCAAGTGATTTCCACCTTCAAGAAGCTCTTGTTTCAAAATCACGGATAACACAAGCCTCACCAAGCCTCATCTTGCATGAAATTTGGAAGGAGCATTTTGATGTGAAATGCGTCCGGCTCATTGATCAAGGTTTGTAGGAGGTTTCGAGGCACACCTAGAACTCTTCGTGGAAGAAGCTGCGGCCTGATGCCATCTCTGCATGAGACTGAGGGCTTTCATGGAGGCATAGCTGAAGCCGAAGCTAAAAAAGTTGACGATCCTGAACCTTTTGCACCACCTGAGGTTGACGAGATTGTTACACTCAGAAGGTCCATGGTGTTGGTCATCAAAGAGGACGACATTAATGAGCTTCTTGCGGAGCACCAAGAGGAGCTTATGACGGACGACCTGAAGAAGTTGTAGGCCATGTAACTGAACGTCGTTCAAGAACAGTTCACTAGCAGCGAGGAGGAGGAGAACCCTATTACAACAGCAGAAATTAGGTGGGCTCTATTTTCTCTTCATAAGGTGCAAACTTTTCTAGAAAAGAGACACCCAAAAAGGCTTACGCAGGTCGTCTTGTTGCGCAGTTTAATGACGTTTGCCTGAGTCATTTCAGGAACATTTTAAAAGCAATTAGAAATAAGCTTCCTTGGATAGTTATTCAAGAAGGCCTTTAGAAGGCCAAGAGGAAGCTCAGAGTGATTGAAAAAAAAATCAGAAAACAGAAAGTGAGGAAGAAATTAATGAAATCTAGAAAGTAGAAAAAATTTTAAAGATTAGAAAAAGGCAAAAGAAAAGAAATTTAATTTTAAGTTTTTGAGGAAGTCAAGTGTTAATGTTTTCTGCCATTTGTAAATGTGTTTCATAAAGGTAAGTTTTAATGTTTTCTGCCTTTTGTTGATGTGTTTTGTAAAGTTAAGTGTTCATGTTTTCTGCCAGTTGTTAATGTTTTCCTGTTTGTCCTCCTCCTCTGCTGCCACTTTCGCTTTCAAACATTGGCTCACTCCAAAGATAAGGTTCTAAGTTTTTTTATTTTCCGTTTATTATTGCATTACTGTACTGTATGTTCTAATGATATAAACTTAATTTTCAGTTACAGTATTAACAGTTAGGTTAGGTATTGAATGATCCAAAAGGTTGTATTTTATTATGGTTAGTACACTTTAGCCTTATTATAAAATTTCATGTGGTGCTTTTGTAGAGCTTGGAACGAATTGAGTGATTTCCATGTAAAATGTGACTCATGATACGAAAAAATCACGATATGAAAGCCACTCTGGAGCGAATTAATGTTGTATCTAGAGGCATTACTGTATTTCCTTTTTTACTTGTCTTTCAGTGTTTCAATGAAATGGACCCATGTTATATATGAAAGCTTCATGCATTAATTATTAATGTCTGTTACCAACATCTCAACTTTGCATCATTTTCAATATAATTTCAGAAACTTTGCAACTTTAATCCATTAGATGAAGCTACAATGTAGTAGATACTTTATGAATGAAAAGCATTGTTGATGATTTATGTTCTTTTTTTCAGGAATTTGTTTTCACGACTGGATATGGGGCTTTTGTACAGTGTGTAAGACACACTTTGAAAGTTGGCAATTAAGAAAACAATATTCAGTAGAAGACCTGAAGTCCAAATTGCTTCCTTGTAGTTCTTGTTCTAAAAGCAGACAATCCACTATCTGCCATTCACCGAGAAAATCTCCGAGAATCAAGACAGTTTCGTTGAGCCCGGAGAAGGTTTCAGAAAAAGTTTCGGACAAGCTGAGAGAGGATAAGAGCTCCATAGAAGATGCTTATAAATCCAAGAGTGTTGTTCCTTACATGTTTTCAGCGCTGATTTTGAGAGATCCTGATGTTAATTCCAACATCTTGGTTCGATTAGTTGGTGATGATGCCCAAGCATTTTATGGTATGTACAAGTGCTTTTCAGATGCTCTCAGATTTGAATTTAGATATTGAAGAAAGCTTAAAATTTCTCTCTCTCTCTCTCTCTCTCTCTCTCTCTCTCTCTCTCTCTCTCTCTCTCTCTGCTTGGACTACTAGTGTTTTTTTTGTAAGAATGGTAAAGGGTATTACATAAAAGATAGAAATTGCACAAATTTTTTGGAATAGTGTACATATTTTGTCATTATTTTTGTTTGACTGTTACCAAAAAGGGATAGATATACCAATTGAAATTACAATTCCCTTCCTAAGCAATTACATACACAAGTGTAAATGGAAAGTTTTTAGTGAGTTTAAAATAGGGAAGTTTTACTTTCTCGTCCATTTGAATATTTTTATGGGTTGCTTGTGAGGTACAGCATTTGAAAATGTTTAAATTGTTGGTTGCATGCAAGTTACTGATGCTCCATAGAATTACAATCTGGTAAGTTAAAGAAATATTTGTATTTATGCCATTTTACTATTATACAGCATATAGGAATATATATGAACTTGGAATTAATATTAAATACTGTTTTCAACAGGAGCTGAACCAACCTTTGAGTGGCTGACAAATAGAGCAGATAATCCTCTTAGAAGTTTGGTTTCTGTTTTGCTTAAGCAGAAAGCACCATTATGGTATGGAGTACAAAAGTACATTCGTAAAAATCGTGACGATTATTATTTGATAAGATATACTCAGTTGATTTCAGGAAAGCTCAATGATGCAGTATGAGCTAGTTCAGATATAGTTCCAAGAGCTACATGTCCATGTAAAACTTCCAACATGTAAAACCTCAGAAAGAACATATTGTAATGTTATTGCAGAAAACTCATAGTGTTGCCTTAATATTAGATTGGATATAAAAGTACAACTGAAGATGGGGTTTTCTAAAAAGAAACCGATCTTGGGTGACCGAGGAATGTGCTCATGTGAAGACTTCAAACTCTTGATTACTATTTAAGGTTTTCATAAATTATCACCAAGACCAGAGACACAATGTCTGCAAACAAAACGGATTTTGAAGCAAAGCGAAAAATCTATTTCTGGGCTCTGACCTGTGCCACCCAGTGAAATGCTCCTTTTACATCATTTCTAAGGTAATAACTGCTAAGAATTTTACCAGAGAAAAAATTGTATAGGAATGCTAGGTTGAACCCAGCTCGCTCACCTATTAAGGTGTCGGTATAAATAACTGGGGCGTGATTAAATCACAACCAGAGGTCTTGCACCATTTAGATATCTCCTGTCAATATCCCCGAACAGCGAGGTGCCGTTCAACATCCTAGCTCTGAAACGCTACTACGAACGATCCCACCCACGCCAGTGACGTCACTCCTTTTTCATAGCACCAGCTCGCATATGTTATCTTTTTTCCGGTGCGTGTTTTCCTTGGATTACCCAGGATTTATCTCAGGATGTCGGACCCTACCATCACTCCACCTAAGTTAAGTACCAGATCTATGAGTTTTGAGTTTTTGGAGGTGGCCTTGCCCTTATTCATTATTTTATCACAGTTTTATTTTATCCGCGACCCCGCATCGGGTCCTCGTGGCGGTCGGCCACCTCCTCTCTCTCTCTCGTCGTTCTTAACGTTTTACAATGAGTCTTCTATGCTGATTGTTCCTCGTTTTGAACTTTTCTGGGTATCCATGGTTCACACCCCATGTTATTTTATGTTATGGTAGTCTGTTATTACGATAACAGTTGTTTACAATTTTACGGTATCGTAATTTCATGTTAGGTTGGCATGCCTGGTAGCTTTCGAGCATTACAAGTTTTACTTCGTTTTACGTTCCACACGTCACGGACGTTCCTAACGATCTTATTAGCATACTTTTATTCTAGTATTATTAGTTCGAAGGGACTTTCACAAGACAGTTCTTTGTTTTACGTTTTTTGTCGGCACTTCACCGACTTTGTGTTATGTTGGTAGGCCTGCCTAGCTCCACGCGTTGTTAGGCTTGGTCTTCCCCTGTCTCTCTGTTCGTCCCTCCGTACTATCTTACGATTGATATTATTATCATTATTTTCCAGCATGCCTTCCTCTTTTATTTACCTATTAGTTATATTATTATATTGTTTATCCTAGTCTTTCCGTGTGATCATTCCAGTCGTGGGTCTCTGTTCAGGTTGGTACTCCTGTCCTCTGCCCCTCTTGTTAGTCTCCCTCTCCCCATCTGCCCGGGACCCCCCCCCCCCCAGGGTTGCCTTCCCTCTCTCTCTCTCTCTTGTCGAGTCGTAGTCAGCTGTTTTGCGTTACGTTCTCTCCCCCGGGGCCTTTGCTTAACTCCGTTCTGGGCGGTTCCCAAAGTATGTGAGGCTTATTATTATATATACATTATTTTGCTATTTTCCCCCTACCCTGCCGTAGCCGTTTCTTTCCGCCGACTCAAATGGCCATCAGTAGGCGGGAGGCATTCTGCTTGGTCTGTGGTATCATGTTGTGTTTATATTACATATTTTCACATTCATTCCTGCTACTTCCTCCCGGTCCCGCACCTCACGGACCCATTATAGATCCCTCCACCCCCTCCCTCTATGGTGTTCCGCACTTCTCGGACTCCATGTGTTATTATTTCATTACAGGATCCCCGGACGTAGCTTTCACTTTATTCCCTGGTCGAGTTAATTAATCCTGTGTGCCGTCAACGGGTTTGACCCTCGACTCCCCCCCCCTGTCCGCCTTCTCCGGTGGACATTCATGAGCCCTGGGCTCTCTCGGTTGTCTCTCCGGAGCCAACGTTACCTGTAACCACTTGGATTAATCTCCTCTATATATATTCACATGTATATATATATATACTCCCTGTTCTCGACCCCCCCCTTTTTCGAATACGATCACACTTACGGATTGACTTATTCTTATCTATATTACAGTCGTAGTATATCCTTTTCACCACGATAGTGGTATAATTGGAGCCTCCGGGCCCCTCTTACTTATCTATAAGATACTCATGTATCTTTTATTTTACAGACAGTACGCTGTGCGATGACGGCATGTTCGGCGGTCCTCCACCAACCCTGCGGCCACGATGTGTGCCGTTCACATGCCCACTGTGCTGTCCTGGTAGATGATTTGATTGTTTGGCATCCGGACAATTGTGTAGTTTGCTACAAAATGACCTCCACTTTAACATCTGACTCGGTGAGTGGAATTACTTTTAGCTATATTACAGACTTGGTAAGTGGAGTTACAATTAATTACAATTAATTAATTTTAAGGACACTGTTCTTTGGACTCCTCGCATGCCCTTCGATAGCTTCGTGTCTCCGAAGCCCCTGATCTTTTTCCTTTTTTCTTCGGCATGATATTCCTTACCCTCGCTAATAGTCTGTTCTCTTTCAGAGCTCTCAACTTGAAAAGAATATGGCTCAGGCGACCCTCAAAATCTGGATTGGCGGGTTCGCCCGTAATGTGAAGGCCAAACAGCCTTATATCCTCTCTGAGGAATGGTGCTCTCGCCTTTACCTGCACGCAAAGACTTCGGCCGTGGTCCCCAAAGATTTGGCGGATCCTATCATTGAGAACATTGAATCCCTACTATTGGCCCCGGATCAAGAGGAGACAGGCGGGACGTTAACAGAGGAGTCGCTATCCTCAATTTAGACGTAGAGCCCATGGCTCTGGATGACCCCGACACAGGTAGGGACATAGGTGAGTCAGGTGGGTCTCGGGCTAAGATTCCTCTCCTTAGCCCGACTTTTTCTTCTACTTCTGACCAATCTTCATCTCAAGGATTCTTGGGGACTCCCGGGGCTGATCTCAAGCCCCGGCCTGTTGCCCCCAAGGTTAAGGCTCACCGCAGGCCTTTACACAAGACCCACAAGTCTTCGAAACCATCATCAGTGAAGACAAAATCTTCTTCCACTAGAGTCTCTAAAGACTCAGTTGCTGTGCCCTCGACCTCTCAGGGAGTAGTCTCCATTCCGGCACCTGTCTTCCCCCCCCCCCCCCCCCCCCCCGGCGGAATCATTTAACCCAAAGGAATTTTCGGAAAAGATGTTCTTTCGTTTTGAAACAATGTTACAAGAGAGAATGACTAATGTGGAGACCATGGTTCAGGGACTCATGCGTTCGGGGCTGCCACCACAGCAGCAATATCCCATCCCCGACACCTCTAAGCTCCCACCTTTCAACAAAAACAACCCTTGGCGGTTAGCGTTACATGCCCCCCTCTCGGATGGCATGTTATCCATAGAAGGTTTCGGAACTCGGCCTCTCGAGGACTAAGAGTTCTACCCGCTGGGTCTTGAATTTCCCTTCCCCGGCTACGCCCACCTAACAGAGGAGGCTCTAATCCACCTGGATAAGGTCCCGAAAGAGACCGTGATCTTCCCTAAAGAACAGGCACAGTCTGTTTTGGTCCGCATCTTCAATGAATGGGACTGTATGAATACAATGATCACAGCCTACAAGAGCTCGTACACTATGTTTGTGGTCAACGAGCAGACCCCGACTCCATGCGCGACCAAGATTATGGAGATTGCCTATCAGGCTACCAAAGAGAAGCCCTTACCTCAACTCAGAGAGATGGACTTGACTTCCCTTCTCTTCCCGGGGGATAATGAATGTTGGCGGAACGCCCCATCTACCTTCTCGGTGGGCAAACTGAGCCCGGACTGTGCTTCGACGCATTCAGTGAACGCCTTCCTAAACTTCCGGAGTCTCTGTTTAAATTTGAGTTTGACACCAGGTGTAGGCTCGGTAGGTCGATTAATTCGGTTACTCTTTCTGAATTGACCGTTGTCACTTACGACGAGGAACCTCTCTTTAAGGTCCTCACCAAATCCCTTTTGCAGACCTTATTGACTGACGCCTATGATTTTCATAATGCCAGGTTCCGTTGCCGACGACATGTACTGTCTGAGGCTACGATTAGACACGAACCTAGTAGGCTCCTCAAAGCGCCAGTCTGGGGTCCAGATCTCTTCCCGGAGGACCTAGTGAATTTGGTTCTCAGCGAGGCAGCTAGAGCCAACCAAAGCCTCAAGGTTAGGTGGAGCCTAGTCCCTAAGAGGAAGTATGAGCCGGCTAGTACCCCAATCCGAGGTAGGAAGAGGTTGAGGCCCTTCCACTCCTCGCAATTTAGACCTTCTCTTCAAGTGGTACAACCGGTCCCGGTTCAGTCTGTTCCTCAAGGTTCCCAGCCTTCTACCTCAAAGGGCCAACAACAACAACAGTACGTGTTGGTCCCTCAAGCTCAAGTCGCCTCGACTTCATTCATCACCTCCCCCGCCTTTAACCCCACGTATGAATCTCAGGGTTCTTTCCATGGCTACCAGCGCCACAGGGGTTCCAGAGGTGTCTTTCGTGCCCGAGGTGGCGGAAGGGGTTCCCACCGAGGCAAGTCTTTCTGCGGAGGCAGGGGCGGCAAATCATCCTCCAACCATTGAGAACTCACAGGTAGGAGGGAGACTGTACAAATTTCGGGACCACTGGAAGTTCAGCTATTGGGCTTCCAGCATAATCTCAAAAGGTCTGGGGTAGAGCTGGATTCAGGGACCCCCTCCACCGAACAGTTTCTACCAGCTCTCAACGGAAGAGCTACATTCATTCACGAAGGATCTGTTGCAAAAGAACGCAATCCAAAGCATACATCGCTTAAGATTTCAAGGTCGCTTATTCAGCGTGCCAAAGAAAGGCTCAGACAAACGAAGAGTAATCCTGGACCTGTCTCGTCTAAACTCCTTCATTCGTTGCGACAAATTCCACATGCTTACCGTCTCGCAGGTGCGGACCTTACTTCCCCGTGGGGCCGTCACCACCTCCATAGATCTTACAGATGCCTACTATCACGTTCCAATAGCAAGGCATTTTCGTCCTTTTCTGGGCTTCAAGCTAAGCAAACAAGCCTATGCATTCAAGGTGATGCCATTCAGCCTCAACATAGCGCCCAGAATCTTCACCAAATTAGCAGAGACGGTAATTCAGGAACTTCGAACTCAGGGGATACAAATAGTGGCTTATCTCGACAATTGGCTGATCTGGTCGGACAACGTTCGGAACTGCCACATAGCAACGAACAAGGTCCTCTCCTTCCTTCGACAATTAGGATTTCAGGTCAACCTTGAGAAATCCCGCCTGGTCCCGGAGACCAAGTTTCAATGGCTGGGGCTACAATGGGACCTAAGTTCCCATACGTTGTGCCTCCCCAAAACCAAAAGGAAGGAAATAGCGAAGAATACGAAACAGTTTCTCAGGGACAAGTTGACGTCCAGGAGGAACCAGGAGAGGATCCTGGGTTCCTTACAGTTCGCCTCGGTGACAGACATCGTCCTAAGGTCCAAACTAAAGGACATAAACAGTGTGGCGCTCCAGAGCAACCAAAAAATGTCGAGACAGGCGAGCTCGTCTTCCCCCAATCCTGAGAAAAAGTCTGCAGCCTTGGACGAAGATCAAAAATCTTTCCAAGTCGGTTCCCTTGCAACATCCGTCCCCGGGACTCGTCGTTCATACAGACGCCTCCTTAACAGGGTGGGGAGGTTACTCCCAACACAAGAAAGTCCAAGGGTTATGGTCACCGATCTTTCAACAAATGCACATCAACGTCCTAGAGGCCATGGCAGTCTTCCTCACTTTAAAACGTCTCAGCCCAGCCAGGAATCTCCATATCAGACTGGTCCTTGACAGTGCAGTCATAGTCCACTGCATCAACAGAGGAGGCTCCAGATCAGCCCACATAAACCACGTCATGTTGACGATTTTCTCCATGGCGGCATCGCACAAGTGGCACCTGTCAGCAGTCCATCTAGCGGGAGTCCGGAATGTGGTGGCAGACGCACTTTCCCGGACAACTCCACTGGAGTCGGAATGGTCACTAGACAATTGATCCCTCCAGTGGATATTATCTCAAGTCCCGGGTCTCCAGGTGGACCTGTTTGCGACGGAGTCCAATCGCAAACTAGATTGTTACGTAGCCCCCAACCTGGACCCTCAGGCTTATGCCATGGACGCTATGTCACTAGATTTGAACACTTGGAAGACGATTTATCTGTTTCCTCTGATAAATCTCCTGCTGAAAGTTTTGCACAAACTCAGATCTTTCAAAGGTCGAGTGGCTCTGGTAGCCCCCAACTGGCCCAAGAGCAACTGGTTCCCCTTGTTACTAGAGCTAGGCCTCCTCCCCCGGCGGATTCCCAATCCTGTATTAACACAAGTAGTACAAACTCGCAATTTGTTAGCTACCTCAAGGATTCTGAATGCCCTAACTTTATGGACTTCATGAAGTTCGCAGCTCAACAAGGTGCAAACATCGATCCTCTGAATACCCTATTCCTGGAATCTGACAAAAGAGAATCCACCCTCCGTCAATATGACTCAACTGTCAAGAAACTAGCAAAGTTTCTGAAAGATTCCCAAGTTGAAAAAATGACAATGAACCTAACTGTGACATTCTTCAGAACTCACTTTGAATCGGGCCTGGCAGCCAATACCATTACTACGATCAAGTCGGCTTTGAAAAAGATCTTCCATGTCGGCTTTGACATTAATCTGACGGATTCATATTTCTCATCCATTCCGAGAGCCTGTGCCAGATTGAAACCTTTAACTCGCCCTAGCGCAGTTTCCTGGTTTTTGAACGATGTTCTAAAGCTAGCCTCTGACACCTCGAATGAGTCATGTAACTATATGGCATTGTTAAGGAAGACACTTTTTCTTTTGAGCCTCGCCTCTGGCTCTAGAATCTCAGAATTGTCGGCCCTGTCTAGAGACCCAGGTCATATCGAGTTCCTCCCTTCGGGTGAGGTCCTTCTCTCCCCTAACAAAGTTTTCCTGGCTAAAAATGAGGACCCCCAAAGCAGGTGGTCTCCCTGGAAGATTGTTTCACTTCCTCGGGATCCATCCCTGTGTCCAGTTACCACCCTGAAATCCTACTTAAGTAGAACTTCCACCACAACCACAGGGCCTTTATTTATTAGAGAACATGGAGGAACCATTACCCTTAAGGGAATCAGACAACAAATTCTTTATTTTATTAAACAAGCTAATCCTGAATCATTCCCACATGTCCATGATATTCGAGCTGTGGCTACTTCAGTTAACTTTTTCCACCACATGAAATTTGATGAGCTCTCAAAATATACGGGTTGGAAGTCCCCTAAAGTTTTCAAGCGCCACTACCTAAAACCTTTCGAAGCTCTTGAATTTGCCACAGTAGCAGCAGGGAATGTAGTTCCTCCTGAAGGTACTGAATCCTAATCACGTCTTGCTCTATCCTCTTTCCCTCCTGCCTGGCTTACTTATTGTTCCTACCTGATTTTGTTTGTCCTTTACCATACACCCTTATGGTGTATTATTTTATTTTACATTGTGATCAAATTCCACGAATTGTTTTTGATTTCATCTGTTCTTGAAATTCACCGTGCTGATTTTATTTTATTTTATTACACTAAGAATGTGATTATGGATCTGCTTTTTGCTTGGTTTTACTTTCATCCCTTGATGGGATTGTTTACCATTTTTTATATTCATATTTATGTTGAATTCTTACCTACAGGTTGCCTTGTTGAATTGTTTACCAAGCTTGTTTATCATTATTCATATCTATATTCAATGCTTACCTATGGGTTTCCTTTTTGTATTGATTACAATGTTTAATTATCACTTTCATATCCATGTTGATTACGTATTTACGGGATTCCTCATCCCCCCTGTTTGATATTAAAACCACCATCTATGTTATTTTTGTGTTATTTTTCTCCCCAGGTAGCTAGCCATATTGGGTCCCTATTCTCTGGTACTATTTCACTGGGCGGCACAGGTCAGAGCCCAGAAAAGGGATTTTGACGTAGGAAAAATCTATTTCTGGGCGAGAGACCTGTGCCGCCCAGTGAACCCACCCGTCCCTCCTTGTCGGGCCCCAATCTGGGGTGCTATAGGAGTGACGTCACTGGCGTGGGTGGGATCGTTCGTAGTAGCGTTTCAGAGCTAGGATGTTGAATGGCACCTCGCTGTTCGGGGATATTGACAGGAGATATCTAAATGGTGCAAGACCTCTGGTTGTGATTTAATCACGCCCCAGTTATTTATACCGACACCTAAATAGGTGAGCGAGCTGGGTTCAACCTAGCATTCCTATACAATTTTTTCTCTGGTAAAATTCTTAGCAGTTATTACCTTAGAAATGATGTAAAAGGAGCATTTCACTGGGCGGCACAGGTCTCTCGCCCAGAAATAGATTTTTCCTACGTCAAAATCCCTTTTTTGTGTGAGATGGCCATGTCGTCCTGATGGAAGGTTCCTATTGGCAGCCTTCTAAGGGATATTTGGCTACAGTGATACTCCCAGAAAATTTACCATAAGTCTCCAGAATTCTAACTCCTGGCGCAAGTATCCTTAAAATTTTCCTTAAGGATATCGCATAATATCAGGGGGACAAATGCCTTGATACGACACATGGCAATCTTCACCCCGAATAGCGTTTTCGCTTTGAGGGGGAAGAGTGGTGAAATTGAAGGGGAGCCATTATCAAGGTTACCCTTCCTCCCCTACTATTACAGGGCTTCAAGATGGTGCTCATTCCTTGTAGCATTGAGCATGGTGCTACAGATATAGTAGTTTTGGGAGAGATTATTACCTAAGCCTTTTCTTAGAAAAGGAGGGTTTATGTCATCTCCCAGATGTGAGATTTTCTCGTAGAGCCTTGATTCTTAATCTGCGTTAGATCCTTCTGCTGTGAAACCCTCACACTCCTGCATTTCTATCCGCTCTTTTAGACACCAAGATTCGTGAGGCAGAAGACCGAGATGGTAGTCTGGAGTCTTACATCCCTTTTAAGGACCTCTAATATCTTTTATATGCCAAAATAGCTGAATCTTTTATCCTTACTCTCGATGAAATAACCGCCCTTAAGGATAATGTTTATTATTATGTGGTTGTCATGGAAAATCATATGAATCTCTTAGGCAAAATATATTCTTTTTTAATTAATCTTTTAAAGATTTGCTGTGCAGTATTGATTCGATTGCTTAATGTTTGGATGGCTGTGTGAGGGGTTTGCTTGCAAACTCGGTCACAAGCCCATCACAATTTTTGTCTTGAGGGATAAATGTAGGAATTAACATCCCGCTTGTATAAATGACTTAAATACTGTATTCAGTTCCTGTAAGTAAATGTAAACAGTATTAGTGTGTTTGAGGTAAGATATCTAAACTACTTAATCCAAATAATTTGCTTAAGGTACGTAGTTTGTTTTGGGTAAAATATCAAATGTGTTATTCCAAATTCTAAGTAAAGCAGGTAATTCGGTTCCCATTTAATGTTGAAGCCTTTTCTTACTCCAAAACTATCATTGCCAATGTAGTCCTGAATTATGGTCTATTGCCTGACCTTGTCCCCATCAGCAAAAAAAATTTCAGACAAACATCTTGATGAATTCTTTAAATTGTTTGAGTTTCTGTAGTATTTATAATTAGATTGAGGTTATAACTTCAAAAAAGGATTTATATATTTATCAGTTATTTTATGGTGGCCAGTTACCTAATTAAGGTTAGGTCTAGAATATCAGTTATGGATATTTTTTACCCCTTGATAATACGAAAATAGTAATTATGGTAATTATAAAATTAATTTCAGATTCACATTATATGGTATCTGAACTTCTAATACAGTCAGGTATTGTTTTTCTGACTTATAAAAGTCAAGTTAAATGCTTATTCTAAACTAACAAGTACTCAGACTCTTGATTTGGGTTGCCATGATCTGCATTTTCTTTGTTTTCTGCTAGGAACAATTTTTTTACTTTCTGAATCTTGTGAAGAGTGTGCAGGCTACATGGCCCGCTTCGGGAAATGTTTCATGATCAGCTTCAAGTTCAAAGTATAAAGAATGTTACCTTTTGTTCAGGGAAATCCAGAGGACTAGATTTATAAGCCAGTGGTTTCTTGTTTTTTGAATTTTCACCTCAATTGGATTTGTTTTGTAATGTTGGGAGGAAATTAGGATTCCACTCTAGAATGATTGATACTGTAATGCCAACGGTGATAGTAGAACTTATAGGTCTATGACGGTCATTCTCAACTTCTGATCCTAGTAGTTCAGGTGGTTTGTTTCTTGATAAAGGAGGTTTATCCAATTCCTTTGGCCTCCAACCATCCATTATTAATTGACAAGATTTAGTTTGGATAAATAGCTGAAATTTTGGTTTAAGTTAGAAGTGAGATATATAGGCTATAGAGGTTTAGATCATACTGGAGAATCTAGTCTTATCAAGTACTATATTGTATTTTTGGGGTAGCATATTTATCCATTATTAATTGACAAGAAATAGTTTGGATAAATAGCTGAAATTTTGGTTTAAGTTAGAAGTGAGATACAGGAACGTATATAGGCTATAGAGGTTTAGACCATACTGGAGAAGCTAGTGTTATCAAGTACTATATTGTATTTTTGGGGTAACATATTTTCTTCAGGGTTGAGAATATATTCAAGAATTCTACTTTTTAATTCCCTACTGTTATCATAAAGGGATTAGGGTAATGTAAGAAGTAATGTTACATTTCTAAATGAAAAGTTCTAACACACAGGATGTTTTTATTTCTAACGTTGACAAATATGCTATTAACATTACTGTGTAGAAGATGTCTTGATAGACTGCAAGTTGAGTCGACTGCAAGTTCAATCCTATAATGGGATTTTGAGAGTAGAAAGTTGATTTTATCTCTACCTTATTTCAGAACCATTTATTTTTTACACTAGATATTAGATGCCATGTGCCATTTGGGAGGAAAGGCAGTGATATGTCGTAGATGCAAATTGTATGATAAGACATATATTGAGAGTAAAAATGTCAATTTGTTTATGCATTCAGGCTTTCTTTGGTCGTTTATCATAAAATAATACTGTATTTTGTTTCTAGTTCAGAGTTCAGTGCCAAGGTCACAGAGTGAGTTGGTTTCATGTTAGAGAAGGACTTGAATATTTAGTTTCACAGTGTTATTTCAGCTAATTTTCTTTGTGTTGAAAAGTTTTAGAAAGGATTTGCTCCCCTGTAGAATGGTTCTCTTTTAGACTCGCAAAGAATCAGTTTGACATGTATGACACGAATGAAGATTACTTACATATAAGAAATGTGATATTTTGAGAACATATTTACTGATGTCTTAAAGAGGTAAAACTTAACTTTATAAAATAATGGAAAGTTATCCACAGAAGACTTGAAATGTTAGTATATTTAGTCAACCTTTTATTTATCAGGGTTGACGATGACTTGGTGGTTTACATAATCACTTTTTTGGGCTTTCTTTAGACGACACCAAATTTTATCAGAATTTTATTTGCATTAAGGCCAAAGGTAACTGAGAGATGTGATGTAAATAAGAATTGTGATTATTTATATGCTTAAATTTAGTATAAGGTATACAGTACTTTTATTTCTGTCAATGAGAAAGTTCAGGGTTTTATTTATTAGGCTGTATAATACTTCATTTTAAAAGGTGGTCAGTGAGTATAGGATTAGAATCCAACCAATTAGGATTGGTTACCTTTTAACCTAATCTTAAGTGGTGGTTAGATTTGTTAATCTAAACTGTTACTTTCCCATCTCTTTCCTTCACTATCCCACCTCCATCAGGATGTGGGATTTAGCTATATAAGCATCAGGGAAGTTTCATAGAAATAGAAAATTGTTGTGATAGAATTTATTATTTTTATACTCCTGATGTTCATGTACGTACTCACCTCCTACCTATTGATCAGTGATGTCAAGAAACTAATGATTGGGATTGCGACTTCCAGAACTGAAAAGTAGGAGGTAAGTGGTCATGTCATTGACTAGTTAGTTACCATCAACCACTAAATGGCATGGTGGTTCCAAGAGCGGAAGGCATTTTGCCCAGGGAAAGTTTTTATTTTGAGGCAGATGTTGACACAGCTTCGAGGAGAAGCAATATGAACATCAGAGTATAGAAATAACAAATTTTATCATTAAAACTCTGTCTATACACACAAGGCCACATAAACCTAATGAGTTTTTAATATGGCAATGGTGTAGAAAGAGTTCTGAAATTAAAGTGTCAACATAAAGTTACCATGACCAGGAATTTTCTTAGAACCTATCAGTATAAGGCATAACTATTTTTTATTCTTATATGAATTTATGTTTATATTGAATATGTATTTTTTCATTGTGTATCTAAATTTGAATTGAAAGTTATATATATCTTTATTAATGCAATTGATAGAACTAGTAGTACAGTAGATATGACTGTGTTAGGATTTTTCATGAAATGTAAGAATAGAAAAATATAAGGTGTCATATTGCTGGAGCTTTTGTTGTATTTTGCCAAAAGCTAAACATTGCTATAATTTTTTCAAACAGTCAAGAATGTTTTGAAGTCTATCAGTGTGCATAAAGGTTGTAAGGTGTTAGCTGATGTGTTTTAGTCCATAATGTTTATAGTTCACAATGCCAGTGTTTGAAGATAGTGATAATATAAAGATTGCAGTCTATAAGCTTAATATCCATGAGCATTTTAACTTATTTTATATCTTCATATTTTGTACTTTTGTAAGCTTTAAGGCCTTTTATACATATATTTCTATGCATAAACAATTAATTGTATGCATTATAATAAGATACTTAAAGTTAGTGTTAGTATTAAATGTTCAAGTAAATAGTTTTCATTTAAATAATATAGCACACATTTTTATGGGGAAAATAATTGTATTTGGATATGCAACTTTCACAAATGTAATATACAATTAAAAACTTAAAAAAAGAAGGAATCCCTGAAAGTCTCATGGGCTCATTGTTTTTGATTACCATGCTGTAAAGTATTGTAGCTTCATGTTTATTTTTATTTTTTTTTTTTTTTTTTTTTTTTTTTTGTAGCTTAAAAATCAATTTTGAGGCCTTATAGTATTTTGTGGTTCAACTAAACTTATGGTTTCATTTTGATATTGAAAACTTTTTTTTCATGGTTCACCCTTCCTAACCAATTTTTTTTTCTCCAGATACAGTATAGTAATATAAATCGTAGAGTTACTGAAATAATAGTTGGAGAGCCCAAAACTTATTTTGGGATGTTATGAAAATTGGTATTGTAAATGAAAAAATATTTTTTTTTTATAGAATAATATATGTGACATAAGACATGTATATACTTTTTAATATTGATTATAAGTACAATATATATATATATATATATATATGTATGTATGTATGTATGTATAAATGAATACTGTAGTAACTTTTACTGGCCTAAACATTTGAAGAGAATGATCCTATTGAAAATGTACGGAAATCCTCTTAAGCTTAAGCTTTTTGTGTGCCATTGAGCACATTCTATGTCTGGATATTCCTACTCCTTGTGATGCCATTTGTTGTATTTCATGTTCAGTTACTACCAATTTTTTTCTTTTGCTTATTATTTACGTGTATGGAATTTTTGCATAATATATGACATACAGTATATCAATGGTAAGGAAATTTATTCAGCTAGAAGATGAAGAAAATGGTAAAGTCCTATGTACTGTATGCTAAAATTTGCTAAGTAAAATGTCCTCAAATATTTTGTTGTGGGGTTGGCACTCAAAGTTTTGCGCTCACAGTATAGCTACATTATTATGGAGTGTTACATGCAGGGAGGTCCTGGTAAGTGACTAAAAGTCTTTTAATTTGATAAGGATTTTTATGTAAGCTTTGCACTGTTTAACAGTGTTTTGTTGTCTGTATGAACCATTGTTGATATTGTCATTAAATACTTTACTTACTTTAAAGGCTGTTTTTCTGGTCCTATACAGCAGGGGAACCCTACTCTCTACAGGACCTCCACAGTCATTTTATCATGTTCGATCAAAAGCATTCAACATTTCACACCACCTATTGCTTGTTAATTGTCAAATCCACACTATCAAAGCACTTTGATAACAAGAAAGTTTTCGGATCCTCTTGAAATCCTTAATATCTTCAATCTTTCGAATGTCTAGTGGGGGCTTATTGTATAGTCTTGGAGCTGCATATATAAAGGCTCTAGAGCCTACAGTAGACATATTTCTAGGTTCAAATAATTTTAAACCATCTATAACTATTCTCGTGTCATCACGATTTGTTGACTGCATAATATGTGGCAATTTTCTTAGATATTTTGGATGTTTGGTTCTGATAACCTGATGGGTTATTGTACATAGTTTAAACTCAATTCTTGCTTTAATAAGTAGCCAGTGTAAATTAATTAGGATAGAAGTGATCATCTCATCTGTTTATTATGTTTTGTAATTTCTTAAGTTGCATTTTTGGTAAAATATAGTAGATGGAGTTACAGTAGTCAATCCTAGTAATAACAGTTTATCTTAAGTTTCTTTACAGAATGTTCATCCAGGTACTTTTTTTTAGAAGCAATGTTTTTACTACATTATTTATTTGGGCATTGAAAGATAAGTTACAGCCAAGAGAGTTATGGGGTCCTTTGACTAGCCAGACAGTACTACATTGTATCCTTCTCTCTTGTTACGGTTCCCCTTTGCTTACACATACACTGAATAGTCTGGCCTATTCTTTACAGATTCTCCTGTAAAGATTCTCCGGGTAGGCGTCGAAGCTAGGGTAGAACTCCACCTCTTCAAGGGGAACGGCACCTAGCTTATCATTAATGAAGATGCCTTCAGTCGTGATGGGCATGTGTTTTGCATGCCTCCAGGGATTGGTCACTGAACAGGGGGGAAGATCCTTGACGGAGATCTTCTTCGGCTGCTTCTTCAAGCTCAGAAGTTTCCTCTTAAAGTTCGCGTGCCCCTTGCGGAACTTCTCGTCCAGGAATGCCACCAGAGCTTAGATGGTATCCTGGGTGCCCGGTACCACGGGTATCGGGGTGGCAGATGTAGAGGGGACTGGTTCAGAGACCACGACGGAAGTCACGGAGGGCGCACGGGTGATCTCGTCCTCAGAATCAGGGGTCTCCACCTGATCCTCTTCCTCTTCTTGACCCTCAGTCATGAGGGTCCTTTCCGTATTTTCGGACACATCCGACATCCTCTCCACTTCGTCGATATGACAATCTTGGAGAGCGGTCGCAACATCTGGTTCGACCGTTAGTTGGACCCAGGGGATCTCATCCTTGGGGATAATGGCATCAGCAGATGCCTTAGGAAAGAGCAGGCCCCTCATCATCTCGCTTGGGAGACAGGGCCCCGTGGCGTTCATTTGAAACCTGCGCACCCACTTGCGCAGTTTCTCTCAGGCGTTATCCCTAGCCTCTGCTGACTGAGGGTTGTCAAGCGCCTCATCGAGCAGGTCCTTGCAGATGTTACAGGCATGCGGATCCCAGTAGCGAAGGTTCCCCTTCATGATGGAACAGCCAGCGTGGGTCCGGCTCGCCAGGTGACCATGAAAGTTAGGACGACGAACGCTGCAGAAGGCACTCTCACACTTCACATACTCCTCCTGTAAAAGAAAGAGGAAATTAGTATTAGGAAGTCAATACAAACATGACTTATAGTAATCTTAGATTAGAATAAGTTATAAACTTATAATATAAGATTCCAGTGTATATAGGCTTAGGATAGGTAAGCCAGAAAGGAGGTAGGAAAGACACATATTTGTGCATCCTGCCCAGCCAGTTGCCGCGACCCCATACTGTAACTAATTCAAGAGGACCGTCATGGGCCTTGGGGGGAGGAAGAACATCCGTGCTGGATGAGCCAAGCTTAGGTTTCCTCTGGGGAATTAGGTACAGTAAGAGGGGGAAGCTGAATTCATTCAGTGTATAAGAAAAAGGGGGATAAGCTAAGCCCCTTTATCAGATTAGGTCCCGGCAAGAGACTGCATATGGATGCGCAGAATATGCTGGAAAGATTTTACTGTACAACCATATACAGTGAACCCTCGTTTATCGCGGTAGATAGGTTCCAGACGCGGGCGCGATAGGTGAAAATCCGCGAAGTAGTGACATCATATTTACCTATTTATTTAACATGTATATTCGGACTTTTAAAACCTTCCCTTGTACGTAGTACTGTTAACAAACCACCCTTTAATGTACAGAACACTTAATGCATGTACTACAGCACCCTAAACTAAAACAGGCACAAATATTAAAGGCGATTTTATATCATGCGTTTCCTAAACACCTAAAAAGCACGATAAAAAATGGCAACCAATGTTTTGTTTACGTTCATCTCTGATCATAATGAAGAAACAAACTCATTTAGTGTACACATATATGTATAGGTTAGTTTTTGCATCGATTATATTGATTATACAGTACTGTATGTTGATTTTTTTATTACCAATGTTTTAGTTTACGTATTTTTCTTAGGACTTCCAAATGAAATCTTTTTCTTTATGACGCCGCCTGAAACGACGGCGTGTACGCTCAGTAAACAACCACGCTCAGAACAAACAAGGCATTTAACGCGCATGATGATAGTGATAAATAATGATACAGTACATACAGTATTTACAGTAAAAGCATTTACAAAATATGTTACCTTACAAATATAAATTATACAGTACTTGTACGTAGCAAAGCAGGAAAACAATTTACGAGAGAGAGAGAGAGAGAGAGAGAGAGAGAGAGAGAGAGAGAGAGAGAGAGAGAGATAGAGAGAGAGAGAGAGAGAGATTGTTTTACGTACGTAAATGTAAATTTTAAACAAAAAAAATATGATAGGTTACAACATGTAGACTTTTAAAACCTTCCCTTTAACTTAATGCATACAGTACGTACATTACTAAACTATAAAACAGGCAGTAAGAATATTAAAGTAAAAAATAAAGATTGTTACTGTACTCACCACGAAAGAAGTTGAAGAAAAACTTGAATGGTGATGGCGATGAATTTGCTGCACAGTAGAAATGATGATGATGAAGCTGATGATGTGTTCTACTGTGCAGTCAATGATAGTATTTTACGTCTCTTCAGACGGAGGTGTCTTTTCCTGGGACACCTCTTCAACTTCTTCCTGGGAAACTTCTTCAATTTCTTCCGAAGGCGTACTAGCAGGAGGAACTGGCTCTTTTTTGCGAGGCTGGAAGAACATTGTGATCGGAAGTTGTTGCCGCTGCTTCTTTTTTCGATCCAAGAGCATCCTGTAGGGAGTCATGATGTCATCGACCTTGTTGGAGAATTGCATCGAGCGAACCATATCCTCGTCCCACTCTTGTAACATTTCTTTCGCCTCCTTGATATGGTTGCAGAACTTGGCAAGCCGTTCTAATGTTAAGCCCGTTTCTTCGACATTTTCTTGGGTCTCTTCCTGGGTATCACTCTCTTCCTCACTTGCCGATTTCGTCAGGTCTTCGAGGTCTGCGTCAGTTAGGGGCTGGGAATGGCAGTCCAACAACTCGTCGACGTCTTCAGTCGTCATGTCGCCAAACCCGTCACCTCCAATTATGGCAGCCAACTGCACAGATTTCCGTATTGCAGAGTGTTGGATTTCCGACGGAGTAAATCCCTTGTCGTCGTAAACAATATCGGGCCACAGCTTCTTCCAGCTCGCATTCACGGTTGCAGGTTTCATCTCTTGAAGTGCCTTCTGAATATTCTGCAGGCACGTGGCTATGGTGTACTGCCGCCAGTACGCCTTCAAGTTGAAATCTTCATCCTCGTCATCTTGGGCAGCATCCACACACGCAACGAGGTCCGCCAAGGTATTCTTCGTGTAGAGGGCCTTGAACGCCCTGATAACCCCCTGGTCCATCGGTTGAATTAATGACGTGGTGTTGGGTGGCAGGAACTCAACCTGAACGCCCTCACGCGACAGGTCAGTTGCGTGTCCACCAGCGTTATCCATAAGGAGAAGGATCTTGAATGGCAAGCCCTTCTCTAAGAGATATTCATGGACTTGCGGGATGAAACACTGGTGGAACCAGTTGGAGGTCAGCATCTTCGTAATCCATGCTTTTTGATTATGCATCCAGTACACGGGAAGGAGATTCTTATTTTCATTTTTCAAAGCGCGAGGATTTTTCGACTTATAAATAAGCCCCGGCTTTAACAAAAATCCAGCAGCATTGCCACACATCACGAGGGTAACGCGATCCTTGAATGCCTTAAAGCCAGAGGCTTTGGCTTCCTCTTTGAACAGGAAAGTTCGCGACGGCATTCTCTTCCAAAACAAGCCAGTCTCATCCATATTAAAGACTTGTTCCGGCTTGTATCCACCTTCGGCGATAATATTCTTGAACGTCTGGTTCACGTAAGTTTCAGCAGCGGCAGTGTCAGCGGAAGCAGACTCCCCATGCAGGGAAACGCTTTTCAGGGCGAAGCGTTTCTGAAACTTCGCGAACCATCCTTTGCTTGCGGAAAAACGTTTCTGAGGCTGGGAATCAGTGGATGTCCCTGGTTGAGGATCATCTGCATCATCATCATCTTCAGCATGGTTGCCGTCGTCGTCTTTAGGTTCCTTTGCAGCAAAATTCTCATATAAACTCAAAGCCTTTGTTTGGATGGTGTTCGTATCCAAGGCTATGTTCTTCTTCCGGCAGTCGGCAATCCACACAGCTAAAGCACCTTCCATGCGTACGATCGTTTTATTACGCGTTGTAACGACTCGCTTCGCTGATCTGCTAAAGGTGATTGCAGCCGTCTTTCTAATGTTCGCCTTGTCCTTTTTGATATAGCGAACGGTGGATTCGTTGATGCCAAAATGGCGGCCGGCGGCCGCGTAACTTCTACCATCTTTTAACATGTCGAGAAGCGTAACCTTCTCAGCTATCGTCATCATCCTTCGGTGGCGTTTAGGCTCACTACCAGCCTTACTAGAAGCAGAATGCTTGGGAGGCATTGTACAGTAGGATTTAACAGAAAGTTCAACAAAAAGTTCAACTTAAAACAGTCGCACACAGCACAGATTAAACTTCACAAACTTAAGAACGTCTACTCAGCGATACGCGGAAAGAGAAAGTGAACGATCCAGCCCCGCGAGAACTTTGATGCTGCGGGTAGAAGATGCGGGCAAAACACCAATCACAGGCTAGATAACAAAACTTGAGTTCTGATTCGTCATCTATCAGCGCTTGAACCAATCACAACCCGTCTTACAGTACTATGATGCGTTGGTTACTCATAGAAGATGCCCCGCGCATACTGAACGTACGTAGATTAAGTACAATACCGTAATAATAATAAATAATGATAATAATACTGTACAGTAATAATAATAATAATAATGATAATAATAATAACAATAATAATTTTATTAACAACAACAACAATAATAATAATAATAACAATAATAATAAAAATTTACGTACGCTATTTTACGCCTCTCTCTCTCTCTCTCTCTCTCTCTCTCTCTCTCTCTCTCTCTCTCTCTCTCTCTCTCTCTCGTACGCTTATTCGAGATGTGATTTTTGCAACAAAGAATATTATTGGATGCAGTACTGTACTACGTACGTATACATACAAAAGATTCATGGAAAAGAAGCACATCCATTACAGTACACACCATTCTAATATGGTATGACTGCATCTGATTTGCGTTTCATGTTCGATTTAATTTTACTACGTACTGAATTATCGTATGATCACATTCTCTTTTCGTGTTTTATTTCTTTCTGTGCTGAATTATATATCATATGTAATGCAATGAACAATCAGTAAGAGCAGATATTACTAATTACAGTATTAATGGAATTACAGGTAACAAAATATCGTATTTGGTTGTCTTCAGATTTCGCGGTATTTTCGAATTTTCCGGAAAATCCGCGATATGTATATATATATGGGTTATGGGAAAACCCCGCGAAGTGGTGAATCCGCGATTGTCGAACCGCGAAGTAGCGAGGGTTCACTGTATAATAGTTTTTAGTCTAGGGTATAACTATACCATAGGTGTACTGGCTATTATCCATAGCTGTACAATATTAGCTGCCGGCACGGGGCCGGCAGGAGGGAGAAGTGACTGTCCACTGTAACGCCAAGATTGGTGGCGCCGGCAGCCTGGCGGCATGCCGGAGGCTCTTCTGGCGCCAGCAAGTCCCCATCAAGGATGGACCCTCCAAGCCATCAGTCTATGTGGCAGAGAGAGAGGGTGACACCTTAGATGATGGCAGATCCCCGGCAAACCGGTGGCCCCCGGCAGCCGGCAGGTGGCCGGCCACGGTAACCGACACTGATATCATTCAATGAGACAGGAAGGGCACCGAAGACACTGACGGCTAGGCCGGCAGAGTGGGGGGCGGCAGTGGACCGGCACTGAGAGAGAGAGGGATAGGATAAGAGGAGAGAAAGGGAAGGGTAATACCCAGTTCCCAATCCAATCTTCCTCCGGAAGAAGTGTTCAAATGAAAGGGAGGGGTGCTACCTTTCATCCGGCGGCAGAGAGACGGCAGTCCGCTATGTTGCCAGTGGCGGCCCAAGGGAGGACCGAAGAACACTCAAAGAAGGGAGGTCCTCCGCCGGCAGACCAACCAACGAATGCTATCCCATAGTTCGACTATATGCGAGAAGCGTAGCAGTACGGACTAACCAACGAAAGGACCGAGCCGAACCAGCAACCCACCAGCACGCGGTGGAGTTGTAAGACGGCGGACAGGGGTGTGAAGGCTAAGCCAACACCAAAGGGATAGAGGGGGAGGGGAGAGAGTCCTGAGGGGGAGTGTATGGGGGAAGCATAGTTCCCACCAGCACTCCCCAGGGCGGGGATTCAGGGCTAGCCTGTCTAGGTGGGAAGAGTCCATTCTCCAGCCTAGGGTAGGTTAGCACAGAGTAGGTACAGCACTAATGTCCTGTTCTAAACTATAAAGAAGCAGAATCCCACAGACTGCCTAACCTAGGCTAGGTGAGCTAGTCTCCTAGACCAGGAAGGGCAGGGGGAGGACAAGTCACTAGGCCACAGGGAGGAAGGGACTTAACCCAACCAAGTGTGGACTAGGGGGAAGGGCAGAGCCCCACCACCTTCACCCTTCAGCAGGGACCAGAAGGAGAGTACATTCTCTTAATGGGGAGCTGGGGGGTGAACAACTGGTACTCTGAGGTTCCGTCCCAAACTCAAAGCGCATGTACTATGACAAGGAGTGGGGAAGGAAAATCCTAGCCTAACCTTACCCGAATGTAATTCGAGGTAAAGAGGGGTAGGTTGTAGCCTAGGCTACCTCAGAGGGAGGAGATTACCTTAGGTAAGGTAACTGGGGAGGTAAGGGAGTATACAATAGCCCCAGGGTTAGGTTAGGGGCAAGGGAGAAGACTACCAAGATCACCAAAACCCTTTGTATACTCCCTAGAAGGCGAAATAACATCTGTGCAATCACTGAATCTTGTTTGTATAAATGACTATATCTTCATTTTATAAAATAACACTAGGAACACTTATTATATCATGCAAGAAGTAAACATGAACACTAGGCTATCAACCTAGGGGCTAGGCTAGCAATCTAGCATAGGGTTAGGCTAACACTAGTCTCATAAAACGAATACTAACGGCATAATATAACTAATTCCTAGCAATGAAGACTAAATAACTAATGTAGTTATTAGTTATAAGACCGGGAAGGTTGCTCTGGCTAACTAAATAAAGCATGCGAGGCGAGCAACAGCGTCACAACATGACGCCTCCGGTTGGGGCACAGCTCGGCCACAAAACACAAGAATTAAAGATAAAAAGTCGTTACTTTACGGCTGGAGCTTATTTATATAATACAAGAATATGGTACTCAACTTTCCAGAAGAAGGCGAGGCTGAAGATTGCGACATGATGCAATAAAATAGCGAACACTGGGAAAAGCACTCTGCTCAGGTACGCTACAGAACAAGGAATGGAGTGCGCGGATGTGACGTAAACCAAGATGGCGGACAGCTATGGCGGCCGTTTGTTTACATCGCTAGGTACCGTAACAGTAACGCAGGAGGAGAGTTTTGTAACGGCTCCTCCTAATACTTGCCACACTTCCCCCTCAAAGCGTAAACGCTATGTGGGGTGCAGATAGCTATGTGGCGTGTCAAGCATACGTCCCCTGTTATTATACGATATCCAGAAGTTAGAATTCTGTGAAGCCTTTAGTTAATTCTCTGGGAATATCTACTGTAGTCATATATACCCTCAGGAAGCTACTGAAGGAACCTTCCATCAGGACATCATGGCTTGAGCCCAAAAAGTCCATGTTTAATTTTTGGAGTATGTATGATATACAATTTCTGTTATTTTGCCGTAGATTTGCTTGCTACAGAGATTGAATTCTTGTTCTTAGTTTCATGTATGAGAGCTTTGTTTTGGATATCAAATTCTTCTAATTAGTTTAATACTTAAAAAAACTTTCAGCATCAACCAGAAAAAGAGAATTACATGATTAGATATTTAAAGCATAAATTACTTATCTCATATCTAAAATTATTGGAACCGATAGCTAATATGAGTATGCAAAAGTGAACTAGAGTAATAAAATTGTTGCATATTCCTTTAATTAGATTTGATATATAAGTTTTGATTAACGATATGCTATCTTCAAAGATTTTTTCACGTATTTTCCCATCAGTACCCAAGTTTTTAGCTTTTTCGTGACAATCTTGGATATGAAGCTAAATATCTACCTTTGGCCTGAATTTCATTCCTGTTAACATCTTAAATGTGAGTTCGGATGTTTAAAGGAAGCTAGAAAACCACATTTCCTTTAGTCTTGGGGGTGTACACGGACCCTCCTCCCCTAGATGCCTGTCTGTATTTATATAGCCAGACACTTGCTCTTTATTATATGGGGGATATATATCAAATGGAATGGAAGGAAGTAAAGAAGGTATTGACAGTAATTTAACAAAATTTTTATTGGAATCAGCAAAAGAGATCGGTGGAAAAGTTTCTAAACAAGATTAAGGGAAACTACCAGAAAATACCAAAAACCTTACAAATAAAATATTGGAAATGAGGGTAAATTCCAAGAGATGAAATATGATATTTTAATTATAAAATAAATTTTTGAATATACTTACCCGGTGAATATATAATAGCTGCAACTCTGCGGCTCGACAGAAAACACACTCAAAAAACTCGCGAGCGATCGCTATGAAGGTTGCGGGTGTGCCCACCAGCGCCAACTGTCGGCCAGATACCACTCTTGCATGTAAACAAACCCTTCAATTCTTCTCGTCCCGCTGCGTCTCTATTGGGGAGGAAGGGAGGGTCATTTAATTTATATATTCACCGGGTAAGTATATTCAAAAATTTATTTTATAATTAAAATATCATTTTTAAATATTTAACTTAGCCGGTGAATATATAATAGCTGATTCACACCCAAGGCGGTGGGTAGAGACCAGAGTTAATTAAGTTTACAGCGTATAAGCTAAGAGTTTTTTCATTTTGACAGTTATCAATATAACAAAACCAAAATATATAGGTACCTGGTAAGGAAGTTGACTTAGACGATTACTCTGCCTTGTAAGTCTGTCTTCCTCACGGAGCCCAGCGATCCTCTTAGGATGCTGAAAGACTCCCAGGAGCTGAAGTATCAAGGGTTGCAACCCATACAACAGGACCTCATCAAACCCCTAATCTGGGCGCTCTCAAGAAATGACTTTGACCACCCGCCAAATCAATCAGGATGCGAAAGGCTTCTTAGCCTTCCGAACAACCCATAAAACAATATTAAAAACATTTCAAGAGACAGATTAAAAGGATATTGGAATTAGGGAAGTGTAGTGGTAGAACCCTCACCCACTACTGCACTCGCTGCAACGAATGGACCCAGTGTGTAGCAGTCCTCGTAAAGAGTCTGGACATCTTTTAAGTAAAATGACGCGAACACTGACTTGCTTCTCCAAAAAGTCGCGTCCATAATACTTTGCAGAGATTTATTTTGCTTGAAGGCCACGGAGGTTGCTATATCTCTAACTTCGTGCGTCTTAACCTTAAGCAAACATCGGTCTTTCTCATTCAAGTGAGAATGAGCTTCTCGTATTAAAAAAAAAAAAATCTGATAAAATATGACAAAGCATTCTTTGACATAGGCAATGAAGGTTTCTTAACTGAGCACCATAATGCCTCAGATTTCCCTCGTAATGACTTGGTACGAGCTAAATCAAACTTAAGAGCTCTAACAGGACATAATACTCTTTCCAGTTCGTTGCCTACGATCTCTGATAAGCAAGGAATATCAAAAGATTTAGGCCAAGGACGAGAAGGCAGTTCATTTTTGGCCAGGAAACCAAGTTGAAGTGAACAAGTGGCTTTTTTCTGTAGAAAAGCCGATGTTCTTACTGAAGGCATGAAGTTCACTGACCCTTTTAGCCGAAGCCAAGCACACTAGGAAAAGTGTCTTAAGGGTGAGATCCTTCAGGGAGGCTGAATGTAATGGCTCAAACCTGTCTGACATGAGGAACCTTAGGACCACGTCTAAGTTCCATCCAGGAGTTGCCAAACGACGTTCCTTAGAGGTCTCGAAAGACTTAAGGAGATCTTGGAGATCTTTATTGTTGGAAAGATCTAAGCCTCTATGTCGAAAGACCGAAGCCAACATGCTCCTGTAGCCCTTAATCGTGGGAGCTGAAAGGGAGTGAACCTTTCTCAGATGTAAAAGAAAATCTGCGATTTGGGCTACAGAGGTACTGGACGAGGACACAGATGCTGACTTGCACCAGTCTCGAAAGACTTCCCACTTCGACTGGTATACTCTAATGGTAGAAGCTCTCCTAGCTCTTGCAATCGCACTGGCTGCCTCCTTCGAAAAGCCTCTAGCTCTTGAGAGTCTTTCGATAGTCTGAAGGAAGTCAGACGAAGAGCGGGGAGGCTTGATGGACATTCTTTACGTGGGGCTGACGTAACAGATCTACCGTTAGAGGAAGACTTCTTGGAAAGTCTACCAGCCATTGAAGTACCTCGGTGCACCACTCTCTCGCGGGCCAGAGGGTAGCAACCAACGTCAACCTTGTCCCTTCGTGAGAGGCGAACTTCGGCAGTACCTTGTTGACTATCTTGAATGGTGGGAATGCATATAAGTCCAGAAAAGACCAATCCAGTAGAAACGCGTCTACAGTGAACCCTCGTTTATCGCGGTAGATAGGTTCCAGTCGCGGCCGCGATAGGTGAAAATCCGCGAAGTAGTGACACCATATTTACCTATTTATTCAACATGTATATTCAGACTTTTAAAACCTTCCCTTGTACTTAGTTCTGTTAACAAACTACCCTTTAATGTACAGAACACTTAATGCATGTACTACAGTACCCTAAACTAAAACAGGCACAAATATTAAAGGTGATTTTATATCATGCATTTCCTAAACACGCTAAAAAGCACGATAAAAAATGGCAACCAATGTTTTGTTTACATTTATCTCTGATCATAATGAAGAAACAAACTGGAGGTAGAGCTTTGCTTATTACCCAGACATATTTCCCATACTTTTCCCTTAGAACTACATCACATCTTCCTACTTTAGATATATATATATATATATATATATATATATATATATATATATATATATATATATATATATATATATATATATATATATATGTGTGTGTGTGTGTGTGTATATATATATATATATATATTTATATGTATACACATATACATACCTACATATATACATAAATACATGCATACATATATATATATATATATATATATATATATATATATATTACTGTATATATATGGGTTATGGAAAAAATCCGCGATGGTCGAACCGCGAAGTAGCGAGGGTTCACTGTATGTAGATTGCTTCTGTATCTAGGACTGGAGAGCAATAGATTGGTAACCTTTTGGTCAACGAGGAGGCAAAGAGGTCTATGGTGGGTTGACCCCAAGTAGCCCAAAGACTCTTGCCCACGTCCTTGTGGAGGGTCCATTCCGTGGGTATCACCTGACCCCTCCGACTGAGACAGTCTGCCAAGACGTTCAAGTCCCCCTGGATGAATCTCGTCAACAGGGAGATGCCTCGAATTCTTGACCATAAGAGAAGGTCCCTTGCGATCTCGAGCAGCGTGAAGGAGTGTGTGCCTCCTTTCTTGGAGATGTACGCCAAAGTTGTGGTGTTGTCTGAGTTGCCTCTACCACTAAGTTTCGAAGAAGCTTTCTAATATTATCAAGGCCAAGTGGACAGCTAATAGCTCCTTGCCGTTGATGTGCATGCTCTTCTGACTTGAGGTCCACAGACCCGAGCATTCCCGACCGTCCAGGGTCGCACCCCAACCCAAATCCGACGCGTCTGAGGACAACACGTGGTTTGGGTTCTTGACTGCTAGGGATAGTCCCTCTCTCAGACTGATATTGCTGTCCCACCATTTCAGGCATGCCTTTACTGGTTCGGAGACTGGGAATGATACCGTCTCTAATGTCTTGTCCTAGTTCCAGTGAGAGGCTAGATGGAACCGGAGAGGCAGAAGGTGTAGTCTCCCTAGTGAGACAAACTGCTCCAGGGATGAGAGAGTCCCTACGAGACTGTTCCAACTCCTGACTGAATAAACGTTTCGTTTCAGCATTAGTTGGACTTCGAGCAGGGCTTGACTGCGAATCTCCATCCCCAAATATAGAATAATCTGGGATGGGATCAGTTGGGACTTTTAGGTTGACCAAAAGTCCCAACTCCCTGGCCAGACTCAACGTCCAATGTAGATCCTGCAGACAGCGAAGACTGGACGATGCTCTGAGAAGCCAGTCGTCCAAGTACAGGGAGGCTCGGATCCCCGATAGATGGAGGGATTTTGCCACATTCCTCATGAGCCTCGTAAACACGAGAGGCGCAGGACTGAGGCCAAAGCACAGGGCTCGAAACTGGTACCCCACATTCCTGTAAACAAACCTAGAAACGGTTGGGAATCCGGGTGTATAGGAATGTGGAAGTATGCCTCCTGAAGGTCGAGAGAGACCATCCAGTCGCCTTCCATAAATGCTGTCAAGACAGCCTGGTAGACTTCATCGTGAAGTTTGTCTTGACAATGAACACATTGAGCGCACTTGCCTCTTACGTACTCCTGCAGTGAACATGGCTGCCAAATCATTGGAGCCATCCCTGAGGGACTTGTTCCTGCAGAGAACGTGGCTGTCAGATCATTGGAGCCATCCCTGAAAGCCTTGTTTATGCATGACATAATTGTACAGCAAAACTTCAAAGGCTCGAAAATAGCTGTGAAGTCAACCTATAAAATCTTGGAGCGTCTCATGGCCAGGCGCCAGGGAGAGTCTATGAGGTTTGAGAAGACTATCTGGGCAGAGGCAGGAACTCCCAAGCCGAGAACTTCTCTCGTGTCATATCAGACTCTCGCTCTATAAGCCAGTTTAAAAGAAGGGAAAGCAAAGGCTGTCTCCCCCAAACTCCTCCTGGTGATAAACCAGTCGCCTAGCAAACGTAAAGCTCTCTTAGAAGAGCGAGAGAGCACTAGCTTATAAAACAACGGCTTCGAAGTAGCTAGGCCTAGTGTAAGCTCTGACGTTTAGGCGAACGAGGAGCAGCAGTTACAAAAAGATCCGGACAAAGATCCTTAAAAATCAGCATGATTTATTTAAAGTCCATAGAGGGCTAAGCAGCTTTAGGCTCCTCTCCGTCTGACAGAGTCCTCAAGGAAATATCAGTAGGAGGGGGAACAGCAACTTCCTCATCTGAAGGAACCTTGTCCGACAATAGCCGAGTCTCAAGCAAGGGAGAGACCTACCGTGGTGGCAATGCTTTACAAGCAGAGTCCACACGCACTGGTGCATTAGTAGCGGACCAGGACGCAACGTCATGTAACTGCTTGACAGTCTGTGAACTGTCAACAACAACAGGTGCGTGAGGACGCACAGCGTCCACTCGAGACTGCTTTGACCGCCTAGACTGAGCAGTCAAAACAACTCTAGAATGCGGAGGTTGACGCTCAGCGTCAAAACAAGTCAACTCCGGTTGTTGGCGAACGTCCTGAACGTCAACAGGAGCATCAGCAAGTGGCCTAACGTCCAAATGTGGCTGAAAATCCACACGAGACCGCATCGAGTGTGGTTCTAAACAACCTGACTGACGTGACTTGGCTACGCCAACGTCAACAGGACGCACAAAGGAACGTTAGGGTGGCTGAAGGCCAGGATCTCGATGAGATAAACGGCTAGGCTCAACGGACTTATCGGCAGAATAGTCTTCCATAAGGGAGGCAAGCTTATTCTGCATGTCTTGCCGTACAACCCATTTAGGATCAACGGGAATGGTTGCGGTAAGAGACGAGGGTAACGTCTGTGACCGCAAAACCTTGCCTACAAAAAGACTCTCGGAGTCTGTGTTACGCTTTTGTTAGGCGGCGAGCAGTCTTCCGATGACTGCATAGGGTCAGAGCTGTCCTAATAGTTAAAACCAGGACGCTGGACCTGTCCTGAAAGGACTGACTTTCGCTTAAAGGGCCTCGAAACCTTGTTCCACGGTTTCTTATGCGAAAAGCCTTCGGATGACGAGGAGAAAATCGTCTCTCTCGCCTTATGGTAGGGGTGATCTTGGTAAGGTACACCTGATACCATAGAGGGAACGTCTGTTCGCTGATCAAGGCCTCTCGAACCCATAAGTCGTACGACATTACTTCTCCCCTGGGCTTGGGAGCTTGCAAGAGGTCCCGGACTAGGCGAACGACAGGCACGAACAGACGAACCCTCGGTCGCAACACTGATAACACTTTGCGCAATAGCACTTTATCACTACAATTTTCTGTTTTGCACTTATTTCACTGAAATCAAATTTTTTAACAATTCACATTAGGTATGAATAAAACTGATTTCTACCTGAAGCACGCAATTCTACCCTCATCAAAAGGTTGTAATTGCGAAATCAGTCGTATAATGTAAGCACATTAATACCAGCAAAAAACAGTAAACATATTTTAAGATAGAAAAAAAATCAGTGGCTGGGGAAGACACTAAACACTAGTTCATTCAAAACTACGTTTTCAATCTCTCACCGTACAGTGCCTTGGGACGAGAATAAAAAACTAAAAACGTTTTATCCTTTCTCCCCGTACAGAGACTAGGGACGAGAGTAACTCGAGAACAACGTTACTCGCTTGGGACGAGATAAAGATCGGAACGTTCTCTCTCCTCTCTCTCTCTCCGTCTCTATCTCTCTCTCTCTCTCTCTCTTGATTTCGCACCGAAGAGAAGAGCCCACTTACCTTTCGTCAATAAACAGGTTATTTGACCAAAGGAAAAACTGAAAGGTTTTTCAATTAAAAGTTCCTTTAAAATAGTCATTAAAACATTTAAGCTTTGAAAGAAAAAAGAACAAAACGTCAGAATCGATTTACTCTTTCTGCAAAGTGAAACCGTGATACTCTCTCTCTCTATCGTAACGATAGAGCGCAAACTGCGTAGCATAAATAAACTAAACGTTAGTTCAACTTTGAAACAGTACGAAGACTATTCAAAGAAAAAACTATCATAAAATATTTACTAAAAATATTTCATTTAATAAGTTTTAAATCATTAGCTCTGTAAAAGTTATTTACGATTGAAAAGGGCTCAACGTTGTTTAACTTCGGTTTCCAAGTTAGGACCGCCTACTCTCAGGAAAGGTCGCATATAAACAAATCATTAAAATTTATTTTGATGTTTATTATAAATGGAAAGCTAATCGAAGAGGCCTAATAAAGGCGGTTGAGATATAAAATATAGAGGAAAATCTATAATTAATTTATAACGTGATACGATAATTGCTAAAAGCCTAAACACACTTCCGTACTGAGGGAAGGGTCGGCCATTTAAAAGTCAAGGAAAGTCCAAAAAACAATCCAAAGTCATCAAAAATTAAATCTATCCAAAAACGAGTTCAAGATTTAAGTTGAAGATAAAACACCTGTACTGCGAAAGCTCAAACCAAAATGAAGTACTTCACCAAATATGTTAAGAAAACTCCAGGTTCTACAGCGAGTATGAATACGTCTTGTCGTCAACGTCGACAGAGAAGAATTGAAGGGTTTGTTTACATGCAAGAGTGGTATCTGGCCGACAGTTGGCGCTGGTGGGCACACCCGCAACCTTCATAGCGATCGCTCGCGAGTTTTTTGAGTGTGTTTTCTGTCGAGCCGCAGAGTTGCAGCTATTATATATTCACCGGCTAAGTTAAATATTTAAAAAGAATCAGCAGAACTATTCAAACCAATAAACAAACTAAAAACCCAAGACACCTGTAAACACAATCAGAGCAAAACTTAAAGAAACACTAAAGAAGAAAAAAACATCAAATTGATGAAAAGAAGACTTGGAACAGGGCGACAATAGATGTTTGTTTTAAAGAATGCAAATAGAAATATTATCATCCAAAGAGATGGAGGGATAAAAATTGCAGAGGATTTCTACACGATATCATACAAGAGTGATATAAGAAAATATCGTTGTATGACTCAAAATTTTAGGTTTGATTCTTGACGGTAAATTTACTATTGAGAAACACATTAGGTCTGTCTTCTTCAATTGCAAAAAAGATTGGATTATTGAGAGTCTCTTAAAATTTTCGGTGATCAATCTATTCTGAAGAACTGTTTCAATTCTTTCATTCTACCTTATTTCGTCTATTGTTCTCCTGTCTGGTCTTCAGCTGCTGATTCTCAGCTTAATTTGTTGGCCAGGAACTTACGGTTTATTCAATTTCTTATTCCTCATCTAGATATTAATATTTGGGAATGATCTTCCTAATTTGGTAGTTAAATCAGTAGAACTTCAAAAGTTCAAAGTTGCAGCAAATGTTTTTATGTTGGACAGGCTGATATAAGTCTTTTTATAGTTATATATGAATTATCTGTTTTAATGTTGTCAATGTTTTATAAAATATTTTATTTAAATTTTTCATAACTTCTTATATCGTTTATTAATTTCCTTGTTTCCTTTCCTCACTGGATTATTTTTCCCTATTGGAGCCCTTAGGCTTTTCCAACTAGGGTTGTAGCTGGGCTAATAATGATAATAATAATAATAATTAAATGCTTGAGTTGGTACAGTACCAAACTTAAGAGTAGGATAAGTATAAAGAAAAGTATCAAAAAGCACGAAGAGAGCCAAAGCAGGAGTAGAAGATGGCCTAACGATTGAGTTAATAGTAGATGAAGGAAATAGTAGTAAAACTGGCTGAATTTCACACAAAATATCTGCAAGAAGGCTCTATACCTACAGCTTGGAAAATTTTTATCGTTATACTGATTCACAAACAGCTGATTGTCAGTAAAATATGAAATATTTGCAAAGAGGATATTAGGGCGAATAGAAAGACGGTTAGACTTTAATCAACCAAGAGAGAAGGCAGGCTTTAGAAGTGAGTATTCAATAACTGACCATATCCATGTAATTAATCAGCTAATGGAAAAATCAGCTTGAGTATGATAAACCATTATATATGACATTTATAGATTATGAGAAAGCTTTGGATTTTGTCAAAACCTCAGCAGTAATGAAAGCCCTACAAAGACAAAGAATAGATAAATTTTAGGTTAAACCACTGCAAGATATCTGTACAGGAAGTAAAACAATCTCAAAACTGGATAAAGACAGGAAAAACATTCTGATTGAGAAAGGAGTTAGACAGGGATACCCTATCTCTCCTAAATTATTCACAGCTTGCTTATAAGAAGTTTTTAAAGTTTATATTGGGAAAGTTTAGGAATTTACATTATTGGGGAATATATATTAATGTTGAATTGTGTGATATTAAGAACAAGATATATCATTCAGTTGGTAATGAAGTTTTGGGACATGCAATTACAAGGATAAAGCCATGGATATCAAATGATACTTGGGATACTATAAAAATGAGACAAAGACAGAAATTTATTGTTGAAAGTCTTCGAGGAAGTAATGAAACTTGCAAGGTAGAGCATGGAAAATATTCCAGTATTGATAGTGAGGCCAAAAGAAAAGCCAGAATGACTGGAGAGAATATTTAGACAGGAAAGCAGATGTGGCTGACAAAACTATGACTTTGGGAGTGGCTAAAGTGTAAGAATCGCTCATAGAATTATTTAATGGACGCAAAAAATCTGTTTTTGGTGAGATGGCCATGTCGTCCTGATGGAAGGTTCCTTCAGTAGCTTCCTTTGGATATATATAACTACTAAAATATTTCCAGAGAATTAAACTAAAGGTTTTCACAGAATTCTAACTTCTGGAGTGAGTATTCTTAGGGTTATCCCTTTAGAATATCGTATATCAACAGGGGATGCATGCATTAACATGTCACATGGCCATCTGCACCCCACCTAGCGTTTACGCTTCGAGGGGGGAATGTGGGAAGTAACTGAGGTGCCGTTCCAAAGTTACCCTCCCTTCGTCACTGTTACGATACTCGCAACGTAAACAAACCGGCGCCATACTTGCGTGACGTCACGTCCGCCCACTTCATTCCGTTCTAGCTATAACCAGCCTCCGCGATACAATACAGCAGGGAGGGGCCTAGCAGGCTGAACTGGAACAGTTGGGCGGGTCCATCAGGACGACATGGCCATCTCACCCAAAAATAGATTTTTCGCTTCGCTCAAAATCCGTTTTTTGGGCTCAAGCCATGTCTTCCTGATGGAAGTGTACTAGAGAATTAATGTATCATGGATTTGTTCCCAATTCAAGTGCCTGGTACTCCGAATAAACGTTCCGTGGTCTGGTGACCAAAGAGACCGTGACATCTCCGTTAAATGTCACTACCAGAGGCATTACAATGACCTGGCGTCCCGCCCCCTGGCGAGGAAGGTCCTAGTAGGACAAGAGGAACATCTCGAAGTAATCTGACAAAGAAAGACTCACCTGGATAAGAAATCGTGCTGGTCTCAAGACAGATCAGAATGGTAAATATTTGTGTAGGAACAAATTTATACCATTAGGTGAGTACATAAGAGATAGTAGGTATACTAATCATAATAACTCTAGAATAGGTTCAGTAAAACGCGAACAGCAATATATTTTCATATAAAATTAGGAGCGAAAGAGACGCATGTTGTAAATAAAATAAATATTTTATTTGAAATTTGCATGGAAATATGAAAATTTGTGTACAATAATAAAATACAATAATAGACATAGATATGGTAAAAGATGATGGTGCAGAATTTGAAAGGGAAACAATCATTTCTGTAATCACTAGTTCCCAAGGAACGTATGTCTTTTAAGTCAAGATACACTTTATGTTCGAGAACATGTAGCACACGTGTACGAATCTATGTCGTTTCACCTTGGTAAAGGACAGTCCATTAGTGACACTAAGTGTCCCTTGAAATCACTATGTATCGCACTAGGGTCAACACAGGCACCCGTTTGAGTTAAAGTCCCGAAAAAACTCTCTGTCCTACGCAGCACTAAACAGCAGGTTTCATTACGCTACCTGCTGCCACCACGAATCGCTTAACTTCTTGCACCTTCGAATAGTGTTTGATAAACACACTAGGGGACATCCAGCCTGTGAAGGATCGGAGGCTTTCAAAGTCCATTCCTTGGAAGAAATTTAGGGAAGAGGCGACTTTCCTGGGATTCTGACCTGCGGGTGTACTGTCAGGATCCGCTCTGCGAATGAAGTAGGTGATTTTCGCTCAAAGTTGTTTTAGTGACAGGTCGCTGCCCAACGTTTCTCCTTTGAAAAGCTGTCCTCCACCAAAGTCAGAAGTTCTTCGAAGATAGACCTTAAGACTCTCCACAGGGCATAGAGAGACATCTTCCTTCAGGGGGCAGATTCTCCAAGGGCCCCATCTTTTGGTGGGAAGTTCATTTTTAGCGAGAAACGTAGGGTCGGGGAAGAGGGTAAGTTTCCCCGTGTCGGCGAACTGTATCTGGCCCTCTTCTCTTGATAAAGCCACTATTTCACTGACTCTGGCTCCCGAGGCGAGGGCAAAAAGGAAGATTACTTTCTGAGTCAAGTCCTTCAGAGGACAGTAATCATTGTCCACGCTAGAGGCAAAATGAAGCACCTTATCCAGGGAACAGGTGATGGGTTTCGGTGGAGGTGCTGGACGGAGTCTAGCGCACGCCTTCGGTAGTTTATTAAAGATCTCGTTGGATAAATCTATTTGGAAGGCATATAGGAGTGGTTTGGTCAAGGCAGATTTGCAAGTGGAAATCGTGTTGGCTGCCAAGCCTTGTCCATGAAGGTGAATAAAGAAGGACATGCAAAAATCTGGAGATTTCCGTAGGATTTTTTGCCTTGATGAAGGATAACCACTTCTTCCAGGATGATTCATATTGTCTTCTGGTAGACTTTGTTTTATATTCCTCTAGGAAGTCTAAACTTTTCTTCGAGATCCCAAACCTTTTCCTCTTGGCTAGGGAGAGAAAATCATGAGATGAAGATCTTTGACTTTATTTGATGAAGCGAAGACAGTCGACTTCTGCACCTGTTGGGAGAGAACTGGGCCCGGCAGAGGGATCAGCTTGGGCTGTAGCTCCAGGACTAGGGAGAACCAATTGCTCCGGGGCCACTTTGGAGCCACTAGGGCTGCTGTCCCTTTGAAGGTTCTCAGTTTGGAGAGGACTTTCAGCAGAAGGTTGGGTGGGGGGAACAGGTAAATCTTGGACCATCTGTTCCAGTCCAGGGACGTGGCGTCCACTGCTTCCGCTTTGGGGTATCTCATAAGGGGCCACATATCGAGGAAGTTGCTTGTTGTCGCTCGTCGCGAAGAGGTCGATCTGTAGTTCCGGGACTTGACGAGAGATGAAGGAGAATGATCTTGCGTCTAGGGACCATTCCGACTCTTTGGGGTTTGTCCTCGATAAAGCGTCCGCCGTCACGTTGCGGAATCCTTGTAGGTGAACTGCAGACAGGTGCCACTTCTTCCTGTCCGCTAGGCGGAAGATGGGTAATAACACCTGATTTAGGTGGGGCGATCTCGAGCCCTGGCGATTGAGACATCTGACTACCACCGAGCTGTCCAGAGTTAGACGGATGTGTATCGAAGGACGCGGGAATAATTTCTTCAGGGTGAGAAGAACCGCCATGGCCTCCAAGATATTGATGTGAAACGTCTTAAATAGGGGAGACCATGTTCCTTGAACTTGTCATTGGTGGGAGTGCCCCCCCCCCCCCCTCCCAACCCTCCAGAGAAGCGTCCGTGTGGATGTTGAGCGATGGAGGTGGAGGTTGGAGAGGGATGGATCTTTTCAAGGTCCTTGCTTCTGACCACGGGCTGAGCAGGGAGCGAAGCCTGTTTGGTAGGGGTCTCTTGAGGTCTCTTCGAGCGACAGATGCGTTTCGTCTCCAGACTCCTGATGCATCTTTTAGCTGTGCTCGTAGCACTGGGTTTGTCACTGAGGCGAACTGTAGTAAGCCGAGAACTTGCCCTTGCTGTCGTCTTGAGATCCGTTTGGATTTGAGAAGTCTTCTGACAGACCCTGCTATTTCTTTCCTTTTCTTTAATGGAATGGAAAGGCGGTGTGACTGAAGATCCCAATGGATTCCTAACCATTGGAACTTATGAGCTGGAGCGAGGCGAGACTTTTTGGTGTTTATCTTGAAACCAAGATGTTCCAGGAATTGGGTTACTTTGCTGCAAGCTGTCAAACACCTTTCTGGCGAAGTCGACCAGACTAGCCAGTCATCGAGGTAGGCCATTACTTGGACGCCCTGAAGGCATAGCTGGTGGACGATCGTGTCTGCTAGCTTGGTGAAGATTCTCGGAGCCACGTTGAGCCCGAAGGGCATGGCTCTGAAGGCGTAGCTTCTTCGATTGAGCCGGAATCCTAAGTAGGAGGAAGCGTGGTGGTTCATTGGGACGTGCCAGTAGGTATCCGCCAGGTCTATTGAGACCGTGTAGGCCTTGCGAGGCAGTAGGGCTCTTATTTGTTGAAGAGTCAGCATCTTGAATTTGTTGTTCACAATGAACTTGTTGAGGGGGGACAAGTCTAGAATGACTCTGAGTTTGTTTGAGTCCTTCTTGGGAACACAAAACAGTCTTCCCTGGAACCTGGTGGACTTTACCCTCTTGATCACCTTCTTGTTCAAGAGTCCTAGGACATATTCTTCCAAGAGGGGGTTTGATGGCTGGAAGAATTGGTGGAAGGTTGGAAGTGGTTGTGTCCAGCTCCAACCTAGTCCCTTCTTGATGATGCTGTGTGCCCAAGGATCGAAGGTCCAGCGATCCTGAAAGAGGCGGAGTCTTCCTCCCACCGGAAGCACTTCATTGCTTCTGGTTTCCCAAGGACTTGCCACCTCGGCCGCTAGCTCCCCTTCCTCCTCTGCCCCTGGAGGGGCGGCGCGAGGAGTCTCTGCCTGAGCCTCTACCTCTGGGACGAAAGGTAGTTGACTGACGCTCGTAGGTAGGGGTAAAGGCCGGTAATTGTGACACCATCGGTTGGGGGACCAACTGAAAGGTCTGTTGCGGTTGAGTGACCACTTGGGGAGTAGCGGGAGCCGGAAACTGGCATTTTTGTTGACGTTGCTGGGGTCTTGGTTTGGAGGATTTCCTCTTAGGCTGAGGGCCTTCGTCCTGGGAGGATTTCCTCTTTCGCGACATGCCCCATTTGTTGAGAAGGTTCCGATTCTCAGAGGCGGCCTTGTCGACGATCTCTTTCACCAACTCAGAGGGAAAGAGATGTTTACCCCAGATGTTGGAGGAGATGAGTTTCCGGGGTTCGTGTTTCACTGCCGCGTTGGCAAACACAAACTCTCTGCAGGTTCTTCTGGACCTGATGAAGCTGTACAGGTCCTTCATCACAGTCACTAGGTGGGTTTTTGCAAGAACCATATAGAGGTCTGGTACTCTAACGTCCCCAGCCATGACCTCAAGCTGAATCTGGTGAAACAGGAAGGCAGCCAGTCTCTCCTTGGTCTCTTGCTCCCGACGAAGAAGGTGGTCATTCAATTTCGGGAGGTCCTCGTTAAACTGACGTCCAGCTACGTCAGGGTCCAGCTTCCCAACCGTGAAGGTGTACTGGAATCTTTCCAGAACTTGTCGTCGGGGGGAAGGGCGAGGGAGAGGGGCCTACACTCCTCCAGGGTAGGACAGGGTTTTCCCTCTTCCACCGCCTTCATGACCGCATGAAAGGCTTTTTCCACAAAGGGGAAGGATGCGGAAGGGGGAGCAAGAAAGGACGGGTGCTTCATGCTTAGAGCTGGCATTTTCGAATTAGTAAAGCCGCAGCTCTTCAGACAATCTGCTAGTAAACCTTGGGCATTTGAGTGATCGAAGACGATCACCTCTTTGGGCTCAGTCTCCTCCTTGGAGGCCGGTTCGGTCTTAAGTCGGACGTAACAGTCCGGGTAAGCTTCGAAATTAGGGAAGACTTCCACTTCTTCCAGGAGGATAGACCCTAGCTTGTCATTTATGAAAATCTTGCCAGTTGTGATTGGCATATGCTCGGCGTACCTCCAGGGGTTAGACTCCGAGCAAGAAGGAAGATCCTTAACCGAGATCTTCTTCGGTTGCCTCAATTCCAAGAAACGGCTTGTAATCTGGGCGGAATGCTTACTAAGCTTCTCGTCCATTAAGGCCACCAATACCCGGATGGCATCTTCGGTGGCAGGCAGCAGGGGCTGCGGTGCAGCGGAGGTAGAGGGGACTGGCTCCTCGGCCACTACGGGAGCTGCCGGAGGTGGAGGGGCGACCTCGCCCTCCGAATCAGTGTATTCCACCTGATCCTCTTCTTCCTCCAGATCTTCGCCCATGAGGGTCCTCTCGGTGTCGTCGGACACGTCCGACATCTTCTCCACCTTGTCTAGACTACACTTGCTAAGCGTAGTCTCGATGTCCGGTTCTACGGTCACTTGAACCAAGGGGATCTGATCCTGGGGATCACAGAATCTGCCGACGTTTTCGGAAAAAGGATGGCCCTCATCTTCTCGTTTTTCTGGAAACCGCGCACCCACCTGCGCAGTTTCTCTCGAGCATTGTCCCTGGCTTCTAAGGACGGGGGGTTGTCAAACCCCTCGTCAAGGAGGCCTTTGCAGACTGGGCAGGAGACTGGATCCCAGTACTTGAGGTTACCCTTCTTTGCCGTACAGGGGGCATGAGTCCGGCACGCACCGTGCCCGTAAAAGTCCGGGCGGCGGACCGAGCAGAAGTGGCTTTCACATTTCACGTACTCCTCCTGTAAAAGAAAGAGAACATGAGTACATGGAAATAGAGTCATGACTTACATTACTCTTAAATTAAGATTCCTTAATCTAATTCTTAAACTTAGAATTGTGTTATGTGAGCTCCGGATAGGTGAGCTAGAAAAGAAGTAGGAAGACATATACTTGTGAATCCCGTCCAGCTAGGTACCGCGACCTTTTCTGCTGGCAATTCCTTAGAACCTGAGGTTATAGGAGAGGGAATGGTATCCCTATGGGGAAGCCAGACTAGGCTTCCTTATAAAGGAATTGTCTGCAGGGTAGAGAAGGTCGGAGATCGTTCAGAACTTAGATAAAGGAGGGGAAATAGGATAAACCCCTCAATATTTGGGAAGGTCCCGGTAAGAGACTGCACTGAGAAGCACAGAATATGCTGGAAACATTGTATGGTACACTCATACAGCTCAGACACTGTCTTCAGGGTATGAAACAGCAAAGAAGATCAGTCTGGCTATATGGATGTATAGGTCGACTGCCGGCACGGGGCCGGCAGCCGGGGAGAAGGGGTGCTTGTCCCTGGAAGCCGCGGAGCATTGCCGGCAAGCCGGAGGCCTGGTCCGGCGGGGTGAATCCATCAAGGCTACGCACTGAGTGGCAGAGAGGTAGGAAACACTTATAGGGGCGACCACCGGCACGGCGGCAGGGCGGAGGCCTGGCTGCCGGCGATGGTGAACCTAACTGGGTACATAAGATGGAAGGTGTCTGAGAAGCCGGCGGCGGTAAGGGGCAGCCGGCAGGCTGGCGCCATAGTTGGTCCTCAGACAGGAAGTCCTATAGAAGTAGGAAGGTCACCGGGTGTGCTGGCGACTAGCGGCGGCAAGGGGCGGCGGCCCCCGGCAGCCGGCAGGGTGTTGCCTTAGGTAATCCTGAGATAGGAAGGTCCTATGTAGTAGGGAGTCACCTGGCGTGCCGGCGGCAGTCGCCGGAAGGCGGAGGTGGCAGTGGACCAGCACCATGATAGGAGAGAGAAAGAGAAGGAGGGAAGGAGGAAGGGTAATGTCCGATACCCAACCGGCTTTCCTCCGGAAGGATTGTACTCATGATGGGGGGGAACCAGCTGAAGGAGTGTTCCAAGATGCACTGGAAGATGAAATTGATCTTCTTGCTGGAGTGCTCCAGGATGAACTGGAAGAGGAAATTGATCTTCCTGCTGAAGGAATGTTCCAAGATGAACTGGAAGAAGAAATCGAACTTCCAACTGAAGGAGTGTTCCAAGAAGAGCTGGAAGATGGTGAATTTCTTCCAGCTGAAGAAACTTTCCAGGATGAACTGGAAGATGAAATTGATCTTCCTGCTGAAGAAAAGGTCCAGGATGAACTGGAAGAGGAAATCGAACTTCCAACTGAAGGAGTGTTCCAAGAAGAGCTGGAAGATGGTGAATTTCTTCCAGCTGAAGAAACTTTCCAGGATGAACTGGAAGATGAAATTGATCTTCCTGCTGAAGAAAAGGTCCAGGATGAACTGGAAGAGGAAATTGATCTTCCAGCTGAAGGAGTGTTCCAAGAAGAGCTGGAAGATGGTGAATTTCTTCCAGCTGAAGAAACTTTCCAGGATGAACTGGAAGATGAAATTGATCTTCCTGCTGAAGAAAAGGTCCAGGATGAACTGGAAGAGGAAATTGATCTTCCAGCTGAAGGAGTGTTCCAAGAAGAGCTGGAAGATGGTGAATTTCTTCCAGCTGAAGGAGTGTTCCAAGAAGAGCTGGAAGATGGCGAATTTCTTCCAGGTGGAGAAACTTTCCAGGATGAAATGGAAGAGGAAATCGATCTTCCAGCTGAAGGAGTGTTCCAAGATGAACTGGAAGAGGAAATCGAACTTCCAACTGAAGGAGTGTTCCAAGAAAAGCTGGAAGATGGTGAATTTCTTCCAGTTGAAGAAACTTTCCAGGAAGAACTGGAAGAGGAAATCGAACTTCCAATTGAAGGAGTGTTCCAAGAGCTGGAAGATGGTGAATTTCTTCCAGCTGAAGAAACTTTCCAGGATGAACTGGAAGATGAAATTGATCTTCCTGCTGAAGAAAAGGTCCAGGATGAACTGGAAGAGGAAATCGAACTTCCAACTGAAGGAGTGTTCCAAGAAGAGCTGGAAGATGGTGAATTTCTTCCAGCTGAAGAAACTTTCCAGGATGAACTGGAAGATGAAATTGATCTTCCTGCTGAAGAAAAGGTCCAGGATGAACTGGAAGAGGAAATTGATCTTCCAGCTGAAGGAGTGTTCCAAGAAGAGCTGGAAGATGGTGAATTTCTTCCAGCTGAAGAAACTTTCCAGGATGAACTGGAAGATGAAATTGATCTTCCTGCTGAAGAAAAGGTCCAGGATGAACTGGAAGAGGAAATTGATCTTCCAGCTGAAGGAGTGTTCCAAGAAGAGCTGGAAGATGGTGAATTTCTTCCAGCTGAAGGAGTGTTCCAAGAAGAGCTGGAAGATGGCGAATTTCTTCCAGGTGGAGAAACTTTCCAGGATGAAATGGAAGAGGAAATCGATCTTCCAGCTGAAGGAGTGTTCCAAGATGAACTGGAAGAGGAAATCGAACTTCCAACTGAAGGAGTGTTCCAAGAAAAGCTGGAAGATGGTGAATTTCTTCCAGTTGAAGAAACTTTCCAGGAAGAACTGGAAGAGGAAATCGATCTTCTTGCTGAGGAAGAGGTCCAGGATGAACTGGAAGATAAAATCGATCTTCCAGTGGAAGAACAGCTAAGTGAGCCGGGTCTTCCTCAAAGACTAGAAGAAGAGCATGTAGATGAAGAGAAGGAGGAGAAGGAGGAAGAAGAGAAAGTTCTTGCTCTTGAAGAACATTGGTCTGAAGATGATTCAAAGGCAGATAGAAGTGATAAAAAACTCTCAAAGAAAAAGAGGAGTAATAAAAAACTATCAAAGAGTGAGAGGAGGAAAAGGGAGCTCTCAAAGGCAGAAAGAAAAAATAGTAATCTCTCAAAGGAGCAGAGCAGTAATGAAGAGTTCTCAGAGGAAGAGGAGAGATTGGATTCTGATATATATGAAGTTCATGTTCATAATCACTACAGTGTGTTGTCCGATAAAGATGATATGGACAGAAGTCCCTTGAAGAAGTCGTCTCATAAATCAGAAAGGAAGAAGGAAAATAAGAAGAAAAGAGGAAGACGTAATAGAAACTGTAAAAAAAAAATAAAAGCCCCAAAAAACAAAAAACAAAAACTGAAAAAACAAAAAAAATAATAAAATGCTAAAAAAAATACAAATTGGAAAATTAAAAAAAAAAAGGTGGAGTGTTTTTTGTGAAAAAGTAGTTTAAGTTCACTAATTGGAAGAAAAAAAATAATAAAATGCTAAAAAAAATCTAAAAAAAATACAAATTGGTAAATTAAAAAAAAAAAAAGTGGAGTATTTTTGTGAAAAAGTAGTTTAAGTTCACTAATAGGAAAAAAAAATTCAGGATGTTTAGAATAACTGCCCACCTCAATGGATTTGTGGCTAAACCCCTCAGCTTAAATGGTGCTTGGACTAACTGAAAAGGGTGGCTCTGCAGAGGGAAGAAACCTGGCTGAGTTTAGTATGCTATGTACCTTGATGGGGTGTACAGGACCTTTGTCAAGTGTACAAATGGTCGGATATCTAGATCTATTCTTTCGGATACCAACCTTCGGGTGGTTCTGGGGGAATAATCTAGAAGACCGGCTCTGCAGAGGGATGAAGCTGGGATTCTTCTAGTATGCAGTCTTGTCCTTATAGGTTGGCCCAAGATAGTTCAGCTGGGGAAGGAAGTTGCATCTCTAGTGAGGTGCTCATCCAATGGCTGCAGATGGAGGACTGGGAGCAGAGACAGTTATGGTCCTAAGGATGCTAGGCTTAATTGCCTGCCCTGGAGAAGCTTGACTTAATTGTCTGGCTTCATGCTGCTTGGGTTGAAGGTTTGGCTTAATTGCCTGCCCTAGAGAAGCTTGACTTAATTGCCTGCCCTAGAGAAGCTTGACTTAATTGCCTGGCTTCATGCTGCTTGAATTAAAGGTTTGGCTTAATTGCCTTGCCTAAAGAAGCTTGGCTTAATTGTCTGGCTTCATGCTTTTTGGGTTGAAGGCTTGGCTTAATTGCCTGGTCTAGAGAAGCTTGGCTTAATTGTCTGGCTTCAGGCTTCTTGGATTGAAGGCTTGGCTAATTGCCTGGTCTAGAGAAGCTTGGCTTAATTGTCTGGCTTCATGCTTTTTGGATTGAAGGCTTGGCTTGATTGCCTGGCCTAGAGAAGCTTGGCTTAATTGTCTGGCTTCATGCTGCTTGGATTAAAGGCTTGGCTTGATTGCCTGGCCTAGAGAAGCTTGGCTTAATTGTCTGGCTTCATGCTGCTTGGATTAAAGGCTTGGCTTGATTGCCTGGCCTAGAGAAGCTTGGCTTAATTGTCTGGCTTCATGCTGCTTGGATTAAAGGCTTGGCTTGATTGCCTGGCCTAGAGAAGCTTGGCTTAATTGTCTGCCTTCATGCTGCTTGGATTAAAGGCTTGGCTTGATTGCCTGGCCTAGAGAAGCTTGGCTTAATTGTCTGGCTTCATGCTGCTTGGATTAAAGGCTTGGCTTAATTGCCTGGCCTAGAGAAGCTTGGCTTAATTGTCTGGCTTCATGCTGCTTGGATTAAAGGCTTGGCTTAATTGCCTGGCCTAGAGAAGCTTGGCTTAATTGTCTGGCTTCATGCTTTTTGGATTGAAGGCTTGGCTTAATTGCCTGGTCTAGAGAAGCTTGGCTCAATTGTCTGGCTTCAGGCTTTTTGGATTGAAGACTTGGCTTAATTGCCTGGCCCAGAGAAGCTTGGCTCAATTGTCTGGCTTCAGGCTTTTTGGATTAAAGGCTTGGCTTAATTGCCTGGTCTAGAGAAGCTTGGCTCCATTGTCTGGCTTCATGCTGCTTGGATTAAAGGCTTGGCTTAATTGCCTGGCCTAAAGAGGCTTGGCTCAATTGTGTGGCTTCATGCTGCTTGGATTAAAGGCTTGGCTTAATTGCCTGGTCTAGAGAAGCTTGGCTTAATTATCTGGCTTCATGCTGCTTGGATTAAAGGCTTGGCTTAATTGCCTGATCTAGAGAAGCTTGGCTCAATTGTCTGGCTTCAGGCTTTTTGGATTGAAGGCTTGGCTTAATTGCCTGGTCTAGAGAAGCTTTGCTCAATTGTCTGGCTTCAGGCTTTTTGGATTGAAGGCTTGGCTTAATTGCCTGGCCTAGAGAAGCTTGGCTCAATTGTCTGGCTTCAGGCTGCTTGGATTGAAGGCTTGGCTTAATTGCCTGGCCTAGAGAAGCTTGGCTCAATTGTCTGGCTTCAGGCTGCTTGGATTGAAGGCTTGGCTTAATTGCCTGGCCTAGAGAAGCTTGGCTCAATTGTCTGGCTTCATGCTGCTTGGATTGAAGGCTTGGCTTAATTGCCTGGCCTAGAGAAGCTTGGCTCAATTGTCTGGCTTCATGCTGCTTGGATTGAAGGCTTGGCTTAATTGCCTGGCCTAGAGAAGCTTGGCTCAATTGTCTGGTTTCATGCTGCTTGGATTGAAGGCTTGGCTTAATTGCCTGGCCTAGAGAAGCTTGGCTCAATTGTCTGGCTTCATGCTGCTTGGATTAAAGGCTTGGCTTAATTGCCTGGTCTAGAGAAGCTTGGCTCAATTGTCTAGTTTCATGCTTTTTGGATTGAAGGCTTGGCTTAATTGCCTGGTCTAGAGAAGCTTGGCTTAATTGTCTGGCTTCATGCTGCTTGGATTAACGGCTTGGCTTAATTGCCTGGTCTAGAGAAGCTTGGCTTAATTGTCTGGCTTCAGGCTTTTTGGTTTAAAGGCTTGGCTTAATTGCCTGGTCTAGAGAAGCTTGGCTTAATTGTCTGGCTTCAGGCTTTTGGGATTGAAGGCTTGGCTTAATTGCCTGGCCTAGAGAAGCTTGGCTTAATTGTCTGGCTTCATGCTGCTTGGGATTGAAGGCTTGGCTTAATTGCCTGGCCTAGAGAAGCTTGGCTTAATTGTCTGGCTTCATGCTGCTTGGATTAAAGGCTTGGCTTAATTGCCTGGCCTAGAGAAGCTTGGCTTAATTGTCTGGCTTCATGCTGCTTGGATTAAAGGCTTGGCTTAATTGCTTGGCCTAGAGAAGCTTGGCTTAATTGTCTGGCTTCATGCTTTTTGGATTGAAGGCTTGGCTTAATTGCCTGGTCTAGAGAAGCTTGGCTTAATTGTCTGGCTTCAGGCTTTTTGGATTGAAGACTTGGCTTAATTGCCTGGTCTAGAGAAGCTTGGCTTAATTGTCTAGCTTCATGCTGCTTGGCTTAATTGCCTGGTCTAGAGAAGCTTGGCTTAATTGTCTAGCTTCATGCTTTTTGGATTAAAGGCTTGGCTTAATTGCCTGGTCTAGAGAAGCTTGGCTTAATTGTCTAGCTTCATGCTTTTTGGATTAAAGGCTTGGCTTAATTGCCTGGTCTAGAGAAGCTTGGCTTAATTGTCTAGCTTCATGCTGCTTGGCTTAATTGCCTGGTCTAGAGAAGCTTGGCTTAATTGTCTGGCTTCATGCTTTTTGGATTAAAGGCTTGGCTTAATTGCCTGGTCTAGAGAAGCTTGGCTTAATTGTCTGGCTTCATGTTTTTTGGATTAAAGGCTTGGCTTAATTGCCTGGTCTAGAGAAACTTGGCCCAATTGTCTGGCTTCATGCTTTTTGGATTGAAGGCTTGGCTTAATTGCCTGGTCTAGAGAAGCTTGGCTTAATTGTCTAGCTTCATGCTGCTTGGATTAAAGGCTTGGCTTAATTGCCTGGTCTAGAGAAGCTTGGCTTAATTGTCTAGCTTCATGCTGCTTGGATTAAAGGCTTGGCTTAATTGCCTGGTCTAGAGAAGTTTGGCTTAATTGTCTGGCTTCGTGCTTTTTGGATTAAAGGCTTGGCTTAATTGCCTGGTCTAGAGAAGCTTGGCTTAATTGTCTGGCTTCATGCTTTTTGGATTGAAGGCTTGGCTTAATTGCCTGGTCTAGAGAAGCTTGGCTTAATTCTCTAGCTTCATGCTGCTTGGATTAAAGGCTTGGCTTAATTGCTTGGTCTAGAGAAGCTTGGCTTAATTGTCTGGCTTCATGCTTTTTGGGTTGAAGGCTTGGCTTAATTGCCTGGTCTAGAGAAGCTTGGCTCAATTGTCTGGCTTCAGGCTTTTTGGATTGAAGGCTTGGCTTAATTGCCTGGTCTAGAGAAGCTTGGCTCAATTGTCTGGCTTCAGGCTTTTTGGATTGAAGGCTTGGCTTAATTGCCTGGTCTAGAGAAGCTTGGCTCAATTGTCTGGCTTCATGTTTTTTGGATTAAAGGCTTGGCTTAATTGCCTGGTCTAGAGAAACTTGGCTCAATTGTCTGGCTTCATGCTTTTTGGGTTGAAGGCTTGGCTTAATTGCCTGGTCTAGAGAAGCTTGGCTTAATTGTCTAGCTTCATGCTGCTTGGATTAAAGGCTTGGCTTAATTGCCTGGTCTAGAGAAGCTTGGCTTAATTGTCTAGCTTCATGCTGCTTGGATTAAAGGCTTGGCTTAATTGCCTGGTCTAGAGAAGTTTGGCTTAATTGTCTGGCTTCGTGCTTTTTGGATTAAAGGCTTGGCTTAATTGCCTGGTCTAGAGAAGCTTGGCTTAATTGTCTGGCTTCATGCTTTTTGGATTGAAGGCTTGGCTTAATTGCCTGGTCTAGAGAAGCTTGGCTTAATTCTCTAGCTTCATGCTGCTTGGATTAAAGGCTTGGCTTAATTGCTTGGTCTAGAGAAGCTTGGCTTAATTGTCTGGCTTCATGCTTTTTGGGTTGAAGGCTTGGCTTAATTGCCTGGTCTAGAGAAGCTTGGCTCAATTGTCTGGCTTCAGGCTTTTTGGATTGAAGGCTTGGCTTAATTGCCTGGTCTAGAGAAGCTTGGCTTAATTGTCTGGCTTCATGCTTTTTGGATTAAAGGCTTGGCTTAATTGCCTGGCCTAGAGAAGCTTGGCTCAATTGTCTGGCTTCATGCTTTTTGGATTTAAGGTTTGGCTTAATTGCCTGGTCTAGAGAAGCTTAGCTCAATTGTCTGGCTTCATGCTGCTTGGATTAAAGGCTTGGCTTAATTGCCTGGTCTGGAGAAGCTTGGCTTAATTGTCTGGCTTCATGCTTTTTGGATTAAAGGCTTGGCTTAATTGCCTGGTCTAGAGAAGCTTGGCTTAATTGTCTGGCTTCATGCTTTTTGGATTAAAGGCTTGGCTTAATTGCCTGGTCTAGAGAAGCTTGGCTTAATTTTCTGGCTTCAGGCTTTTTGGATTAAAGGCTTGGCTTAATTGCCTGGTCTAGAGAAGCTTGGCTTAATTGTCTGGCTTCAGGCTTTTTGGATTGAAGGCTTGGCTTAATTGCCTGGTCTAGAGAAGCTTGGCTTAATTGTCTGGCTTCAGGCTTTTTGGATTGAAGGCTTGGCTTAATTGCCTGGTCTAGAGAAGCTTGGCTCAATTGTCTGGCTTCATGCTGCTTGGATTAAAGGCTTGGCTTAATTGCCTGGTCTAGAGAAGCTTTGCTCAATTGTCTGGCTTCAGGCTTTTTGGATTGAAGGCTTGGCTTAATTGCCTGGTCTAGAGAAGCTTGGCTCAATTGTCTGGCTTCA